>NW_023994410.1:290000-360038 GCF_015586225.1 Lucilia sericata | reverse complement strand
CAAAATCTAAACAAATATTCCAACATAAAAAAAACTCATACAAATAGATATAGATAGACGACTTAGTATCTAGTTCAATATCATATTACTTTCCTCTCTCTCTATTTGTATTGGCAACATGGATTTTATGTCATACAGATAATTGTGATGCAAGTGTAATATGGATGTAAACACAAACAACCACATATATATGTATTTTTTTTTTTTGGAAACACAACAACAAATATGAATAACACATACTGGACAAGCTCCTACTCCTACTTGTAACATTGAGGCAAAGTACATTTATCAAACATTTATGCTTATATGAACAACTGTCTGTCCGTCTAGCTCTATGAATATTTATACATCCGCTAGTTGACAAATCCATACTCTACTATCTCTCATATGTATAAACATTTGATGAAAATTCATGTAACATAGAGTGATTACCGGAAGCTGTACTGATTAGAAAATAGAAAAAAATATATGTTTTGGAGCTCAGATTGCATGTTGTTTAGCCAAATAGTAGTAAAATAAATAAAATATTTAAAAAAAATGGAAAAATATTTTACATGTTTTTTAAATAAAAAAAAATCGTATGTGTTCATGTACAAAGGGTGTTAAATTGTAGTTTTGCTAAAACATTCATCAAATAAAACTGAAAGAAATATTTATTTTATCATCATGTGATTTTATGAATATGTACATTTGTATTAGTTTGATGTGTGTAGATGCCAGCCTTAATTTAGTTAGAAAATCCGAAATGTATAAAAATTCAAAATAAATAAGATTAAATATTATAAAAATTGCAAATAAGTAGGTAAAGAAAATTTGCTGTTGTTAACATAAACTGTTTAATACACTACTCTAAACAAAGATATAGTAATTTTGAATGTTATTAAAGAAGAAATTCTAGCCGATCGAAAATAACCAAATATCTAAATTTTTAGAGAAATTTGAATACAACGATGAAATCTAGGCAAGTTGTCTTAAAGTCAGCAGATGCTATCAAATAGGCGTTAAAACTAACTTTGTTAATCACTGCGAATCATAAACTTGTAACAAAGATAGTTGATCAAGTTGAACCAGGGAACCCCCACAACTCGCAAAGAGGAGGTATTTCATAAAACTAGATGCTGTATTGCTTTGTTATCGATCGATATGGACTAAAGCCCTAAAAAATCCCAAAACTTGTAAAGACCCATTAAGAAGAGCTTTTCAAAATGGCTTGGGTATTACCAATCGACGATAATAAGACATTAGGAACCTTTTGTTAAACTGGAATGATTCCATACAGTTATAAACGATAGCTTTACCTTTCGCATCGAAATATGTAATAACCCCCCTGATAATTGCGATTATTGAATGTCATCTCATTTAGAGGCGTTCTTGGAACAGTTTTGATGTAGAGTACACACCGATCAAGGATGTAATAGCAACTTGACTGTCAGTATATATTCCGATAATACCTGAGATAATTTGTTGGTCTTTTTATCATCATAAATCTAAAGGTTCCTTGTTTCCAAATTCCTGAATGAAGATGCCGACGATATGGAAACATTCCACAGTTCAAGATAGATATTCATAAGACTCCGGAAATTTCTATAGCATTATTGATGATTGAAAAGAGGGCTACAAACTTCACATGCCTCCTGGAGCACAAAATAGGGTTTTCGGAAATGATTAAGCCCCGAACCGGATATAAGAGACAATAAAAGCAAGTTCTAATATATTATTTCCAAAACTCTCCAGATAATCTGGGAACCTAAGACATCAACCAATAAGATAACAAATCTTAAAACTATTTTGTTGAAAACTTTACCAGAAAACTATATCTATGGACATTATATCACTCTAAAATTTGAGTGGAATTTAAGAAGAAGCACACTTATACCGAATTGAATTGCTCCTAACTTTGGTAAATGTAAAATTTTAGATAAACATTAAAAAGGCGTCCTGTATATCAAGTCTTTGTAAGGGAGAAGTTTAAAAATGTGAAATACTATGAGATTTTAAAAATTAAACTACTAATAAAAAAATTTCCTCAGCTTTTAACTTAAATTCCCTACCAATTTAAAAACCTTGACGAAAAAATTTAGTAAAAAAACCTAAAATCAATATAGCAAAAATAACTAACTAAAAATATTTTGCAATTTTATTTTTTCCTTTTGCGATTTTCCATTTTGTTGTGAGAAGGATTAAATAGCACAAAGTGGAACCACTTTAGCGGAAACATAGTAAATAAATGACACTAACATACGACTATATAACTATGCAACAAGAATAACAACATATAACAAAAAATGCTCGAAAAAAAACTAAACTTTAACCATCACTTCTAAACCACTTTCTCGGCTAAACAATGTCATGCAATCAGTTTAATGTAAAACTAAAAAACACATGAAAATAAAAGCTGAAGAGGAGTAAAAAAGTTTTTGGAAAAAAGAGTTGTAACAATTAAAAAAGTAGCTACAACAAACTATAGAGAGGAGACAAGTGCAGCGGGGGAAGGGGAAAAACTAAAATGTCACATATAAAGTGATGAGCACACCAACAGTTCAACGGCTACTGGATGTTGATGTGTTTCAAAGTGATATGGAGGATGTGTAGAAGGATGTTGAAGCCACTGCCACTGTTGAGCTTCCGAGTGTGAGGCCATGTAAAAGTAAGGTACTATACATGTTAGAGGTAAAACTGACTGACAGTGCCAACAAAAACTAACATAAAATGTAGAGCCCAACAACTACTAAAACTTCAACGACAATGACACAATAACAACAAAAACAACAGGACAATAATGATATTTTGCTTAAAAAACTACAACTGTTTAGTTAGAATAGGAAAAAGCCAACATCATGAACAGCAAAAATTAACAAAAACAGGAAAGTTTAGAAATACTTGACATATGAGTCGTATAACGAGTGTTACTCAATACACTCTACTCTTGCTTCCCTTTCTGATTGTTCCGTTTTTTAAACAAAAAAATAGTTACGGAGTATGATTCCATATAACTCTCGTCTAACAATGTAATAAATTTCATCGATAAACTTGTGAAAACTAACAGCAAAAGCAACACGAGCAGTAACAAATCTGAAATTGTTGTAGCATTTTAAACTGAAATTGTTAACGTAAATTTATGTTTGGAAAAAAGTGAAAAATGTTTTTAACAATTTTCGCGGACAATATATATTTGGGATACATTTTTCCTTTTTTTAGACTTTTCTACACAAACAAAAAACTTTTTGGCCACATGGATTTGGTTTTTTTAAGAAAATTAACTATAAATTTAAAAAATTTGACATCCAGCTTGAAAACAAATTGTTACATTAATTTGCGGCAAAAATTAATAGCAGTGTTTCAAAATTGACAAGAACTGAACTAGAACTGAACTAAAACTGAACTAGAACTAAACTAGAACTGAACTAGAACTGAACTAGAACTGAACTAGAACTGAACTAGAACTGAACTAGAACTGAACTAGAACTGAACTAGAACTGAACTAGAACTGAACTAGAACTGAACTAGAACTGAACTAGAACTGAACTAGAACTGAACTAGAACTGAACTAGAACTGAACTAGAACTGAACTAGAACTGAACTAGAACTGAACTAGAACTGAACTAGAACTGAACTAGAACTGAACAAGAACTGAACTAGAACTAGAACTAAACTAGAACTGAACTAGAACTGAACTAGAACTGAACTAGAACTGAACTAGAACTAAACTAGAACTGAACTAGAACTGAACTAGAACTGAACTAGAACTGAACTAGAACTAAACTAGAACTGAACTAGAACTGAACAAGACTGAACTAGAACTGAACTAGAACTAGAACTGAACTAGAACTGAACTAGAACTGAACTAGAACTTAACTACTGAACTAGAACTGAACTAAACTGAACTAGAACTGAACTAGAACTGAACTAGAACTGAACTAGAACTGAACTAGAACTGAACTAGAACTGAACTAGAACTGAACTAGAACTGAACTAGAACTGAACTAGAACTGAACTAGAACTAGAACTGAACTAGAACTGAACTAGAACTGAACTAGAACTGAACTAGAACTGAACTAGAACTGAACTAGAACTGAACTAGAACTGAACTAGAACTGAACTAGAACTAAACTAGAACTGAACTAGAACTGAACAAGAACTGAACTAGAACTGAACTAGAACTGAACTAGAACTGAACTAGAACTGAACTAGAACTGAACTAGAACTGAACTAGAACTGAACTAGACTGAACTGAACTGAACTAGAACTGAACTAGAACTGAACTAGAACTGAACTAGAACTGAACTAGAACTGAACTAGAACTGAACTAGAACTGAACTAGAACTGAACTAGAACTGAACTAGAACTGAACTAGAACTGAACTAGAACTGAACTAGAACTGAACTAGAACTGAACTAGAACTGAACTAGAACTGAACTAGAACTGAACTAGAACTGAACTAGAACTGAACTAGAACTGAACTAGAACTGAACTAGAACTGAACTAGAACTGAACTAGAACTGAACTAGAACTGAACTAGAACTGAACTAGAACTGAACTAGAACTGAACTAGAACTGAACTAGAACTGAACTAGAACTGAACTAGAACTGAACTAGAACTGAACTAGAACTGAACTAGAACTGAACTAGAACTGAACTAGAACTGAACTAGAACTGAACTAGAACTGAACTAGAACTGAACTAGAACTGAACTAGAACTGAACTAGAACTGAACTAGAACTGAACTAGAACTGAACTAGAACTGAACTAGAACTGAACTAGAACTGAACAGAACTGAACTAGAACTGAACTAGAACTGAACTAGAACTGAACTAGAACTGAACTAGAAACTGAACTAGAACTGAACTAGAACTGAACTAGAACTGAACTAGAACTGACTAGAACTGAACTAGAACTGAACTAGAACTGACTAGAACTGAACTAAATGAACTAGAACTGAACTAGAACTGAACTAGAACTGAACTAGAACTGAACTAGAACTGAACTAGAACTGAACTAGAACTGAACTAGAACTGAACTAGAACTGAACTAGAACTGAACTAGAAACTGAACTAGAACTGAACTAGACTGAACTAGAACTGAACTAGAACTGAACTAGAACTGAACTAGAACTGAACTCGAACTGAACTAGAACTTGACGAACTGAACTAGAACTGAACTAGAACTGAACTAGAACTGAACTAGACTGAACTAGAACGGAGCTAAACTGAACTAGAACTGAACTAGAACTTGAACTAGAACTGAACTAGACTGAACTAGAACTGAACTAGAACTGAACTAGAACTGAACTAGAACTGAACTGAACTATGAACTAGAACTGAACGTAGAACTGAACTAGAAACTGAAACGAGAACTGAACTAGAACTGAACTAGAACTGAACTAGAACTGAACTAGAACTTGAAACTAGAACACTGTAACTAGAACTGAACTAGAGACTGAACTAGAACTGAACGCAGAACTGAAACTAGAACTCGAACTAGAACTGAAACTAGAACTGAACTAGAACTGAACTAGAACTGAAACTAGAACGGAACTAGAGACTGAACTAGAACTGAACTAGAACTGAACTAGAACTGAAAACTAGAACTGAACTAGAACTGAACTAGAATGAACTAGAATAACTAGACTGCACTAGAACTGAACTAGACTGAACTAGAACTGAACTAGAACTGAACTACGAACTGAACTAGAACTGAACTAGAACTGAACTAGAACTGAACTAGAACCTGAACTAGAACCTGAACTAGAACTGAACTAGAACGGGAACCTAGAAGCTGAACTAAGAACTGAACTAGAACTGAACGAGAACTGAACTAGAACTGAACTAGAACTGAACTAGAACTGAACTAGAACTGAACTAGAACTGAACTAGAACTGAACTAGAACTGAACTAGAACTGAACTAGAACTGAACTAGAACTGAACTAAAACTGAACTAGAATTGAACTAGAAAGTCTTCGATAAGTAAACAGAGGTACTGAAGGGGAAATAAAGAGGGCAATGGAACTTTTAGGGCTATTTTTATTGACGATTAATCTAAAATCAATTTATAGAAATTGCCTTTTATTAAATTTCCAAAAGTTCTAAATTTAATACAAATAAAATGTTTCCCTTTTCTCATATTATATTAAGTACATTTATCACAAGACAATTTTTTTTCAAAACTAAATTATTTTAATACGTGCAGAATTTTATAAAATATATTTCTTTAAATTTATTAACTATATACAAACACACACTTTTGTATATATTTCGTTTTTCAGTAACAATTGTAACAAATTGACCGGAAGTAACCTTTAGTCTAGCATATGTTACATTAAAAAAATCACAAAATTTTTGCCACCTTTTGTAAACATATTTCAGTTTGTTAGGGTTACCCGAACTCCTCATCATACATGATTAAAGGAAATCCTTTTTTTTTTAATTCTCTTTCTTTCTCTATTTTTTCTATATTTTTGCGACTTCCTTGAGTTTCACAGCCAAATCCTTAACTCACATACATAAATATATAAATGAATTTCTTTTTATATATAAAATATTTACTTTAAAACTTATTGACTTGGTCAAATGTGATTTCTGGCCACTGAGGTTGATTATGGTTGACTACTTGGTCAATTTATACGTTTTTTGTTATATTTTTTTCTGTTTTAAATTAACTTCCATTTGTTTTTTAGAACCCATCCTTTTGGTGTAAATAAGCCACATTGTAAATATTTGTGTAGTGTTTTTGGGGGCAAAAAAAGCTGAAGGAACATGGTTACCAATTGTATCTTATAGTAGACCCTTTTCAATATATGGATTTTATCATCGTTAGTAGTTTGTTATCAAGACCATTTTCGTCTTGCTGGCTATTTGACAATAAAAAAAGACTGGCACAGCTGTATTCAAAGAATTGAAGACTTTATAAATTTTTTGCCAGTTTATTGGTTTATTTGGGAAAGGGTTTAGATTTAAACATATCTATTAATAAAATTTCCAATATGTCAATGTATATCAAGCAGGGGTTTTATGATAAGGATAATGTATAGATTTAATAGAATTTGTTTGGAATTTAAACCAAACAGGATTTTTTGTTTAAATATTCGTAAGTAACGAATAACTATATTTATTGCACGATTCCTTAAAAACGACAATATTCCTTTAAGACTACAACAACAATCAATGAATACTTGAAATAATTGCTAAAATTTTCTACGGTTTTCAATTTAAATAAGCGTTAAAACGATGACATTATTAACACCCAAAAACGTAACAAAAACTCTAAAAATTTTGTGTAAAATCTCTGTTAAATTTTCTCAAAAAAAGAAAAAAAAAAATTTATCACTTTGGCATGTGTTGTTAAGTGTGAAATTATAATTTCAAGCTAAATTATTGAACATTATTACATCGATATTGTTCCGAATGAGAATGGAAAGAATTAAAAATTTCAATAGTATTTCGCACAATGGCAATAAATAGTTTGCGCCAAAATTTGTACTAGTAGATACTGTCATGTGCCTACAAATTGACCATTTTTTTGGTATAACTACTCGAATGTAAAAAATCAATTTGTTCCACCACTGGTTTATAAGGTCTACCACATTCATATACAAACACAAATGCTTACGTTCAGTTGACAGTAGGGTGCTTCTTAACACAACTAATCGATCAATTATGTATGAGTTACACTAGTTAGTAGATAGCAAATTTTAAGGTATAAAATCACAAATTTTATAGATAATTTTGCACAAATTTTAACAAAACATTTAATGCTTTCAAAATGATTGGTGACAAGCGTTTAAATTTTGAGGGATTTATTGAAGAAAGTGTAACTAATTGAAGTCTGTCGAAGAAGTTTTAATAAATCAATCAATAGAATTATTAAAGCAAATTTACGATTTCTTTTAAAAATGTATGTTTTGTTAATATCACTGGTTCTATTGAGTTCTAGTTCAGTTCTAGTTCAGTTCTAGTTCAGTTCTAGTTCAGTTCTAGTTCAGTTCTAGTTCAGTTCTAGTTCAGTTCTAGTTCAGTTCTAGTTCAGTTCTAGTTCAGTTCTAGTTCAGTTCTAGTTCAGTTCTAGTTCAGTTCTAGTTCAGTTCTAGTTCAGTTCTAGTTCAGTTCTAGTTCGGTTTAAGTTCAGTAAATCTAATCACTAATAAATTTCTGTCTATTCAGGACTTAAGTATCACAACCACATTACATCGATTTCTTTCAAAAGAGAATGTTTCCTAAAATTAAGGACTTTTTTATCGCTACTCTATACATTTCAATTAAGGACTTGTAGTTCCTTGGAATGTAACTACCCTTACTTTAGCTCCCTTTCTCCCTCACTAGTTTCCTTTTTTCTGGTGATAATTGTGGTTTCATGTTACACACATGGTCATACATTAGTTTACATAACATGTAGCAAAAGTAATTAGCGACAATTTGGAAAAAAGTTTTACATGACTGCTGGCTGCACCACTTAAGCCAAAAATGAGAGAAAAAAAACATTTTCATAAAAAGCAGTCACGCTTAGTTTTAAGTATGTTTGAATGCCTGCAGTTAGTTAACACTCGTAGAAGTACTCATATTGTTAACAAGTATTTAATGAGTGTTGCGTTAATTTTGACACTTGTACATAAACATGACGTTTTTTGTTTTAAATACTGTTAATTAAGTATAAACAGTAAAATATATATGTATATGTAAATATTATATAATTTCTTTTATAATTGTTACTAGAAATTCCCACGAATTGCGGCGCCACTGTTGAAGTGTTTTAGCCTGAAGAATACTTATTGAATCTGGTTTCATTAATGGAATGAAGATAGAATTTTTTATGAAATTTTCTTTAGAAGTAAGAATTCAGGAGTAATATTTATTTGTAAGATGTCATTGAGACATTCGTTTAATTGTGAAATTGAGAAATGTTGGATTTTGTGGAATTTTCTGCTATTGAACTCAAACTTCCTGTATAAAAGTTTTAGGAAAAGAAAATTTATTTGGAAGCATTTCCAAAAGCAATTATGAATACCACAATACCATAGATTTAATGTATTTAGTAAAAATGCGTAATACTCATTAGAAAAGATTTCATTATTGAGTATTTTGGAAAAATATCTAGAATGAATACGTACATTAAGACTCTTTTAATCAAAAAATTCAAACGATCCAAATCCTCCCAAATATTCTAACACTTTTTGAAGTTACAATTACCGGAAATACCTGAAAATTATCTTGAAACTTAAAAAACAATTCGATTTATTATCACTTGATTTTAAAAGAAAAATCAAAATAGATCATCTTGTCCTTCAACAAAATGATCCTTTAAGAAACTCCAAAAATAGAAACAAGAAAAAATTAAGATCATTTACAGTTATTGCAGCACAAAGTGTCACAAATATAAACTGAAATCTAATACTAATATTTACAAAAAAAAGTATTATTTAGAGAAAAATGTTGCAATGGTAACTAAACAAAAACAAAACGATTACAACATCCTGTTAACAATACTTTTTAGCATCATATCGCCATCTACAGGAACAAACAAATCATTTGTGCTCAAATCTTGATACGATTTACATGTGCAATAATTAGTTTGATTAAATAAATGTCAAAGGTTTTTCAATGTATTGTGTGAGTATCCTTTACAAACAGGACCATGATGCATATAATACTGTGCAAGGATATCATGTGACAGAAAGCAAAAATCAGCAAAAGATCCGAATTTTAAGATAACATTGAAATAATGAATACAAACAACATTTCACACTGTATTTAAATAGGTGTAAGAGAATGGTAGGAAATAAGAGGAAACGGGGGAAAGAGCAGGAGCACAATGTTACTAGTTTATTTCATTTTTTTGTAGATGTTTCAATGATAATAATATTAAATAGGATCTTTCTCTAGTTTATGCAGTATAACACCCTATATATTTGACAGAAAACTCAGTTTTTTGTTTGCAATAGTGCAAATCAGATAACACCGTAATGTTAGACATTCAAATAAAAAAAAACAACATTAAATGCAACTCATACAAATTTAAATCCTTGTTTTGTTGTGTCACTCGCATTGGTGTGTTTTCTATTTAGGATTTGTGACAGGAAGTTAGATAATCTAGAAACAAATAACAAATTACACTTTTTTTAAATACTAAGAGAATTATTTAAAATTGTGGCATTTACCTTGAAGGTAAAGTGCATGCAGAGGAAGCCCCATAAACCATATTCCTTAAAAGGTTTCCTTGACCCCACCAGCAGGCTAAAAATAGACTATTAGTCGTTTAACTTTATATGCAGAAATGTATGTCTAGAAGTGAAAGTGTAGTTACTAGGTATTAATTTTCATGTTGTAATCAATTGTAAAATTACAAGCCTATAAATGACAATGGAAAAAGGGGGTAATTTCTGTTGTTAAAAACGGTGTAAAAGTCAAGTAAACAAATGCTTTATTGCTGCTTTATTATTCTATTGCGATGACAAAAAAAGGATAATACCTTTATTTGGGGAGTATTTTGTGTTTATATTGTCATGTGTAGGTTTTGTTGAAATTGTTATTTGTTTAACAATATCGTATAACACCTTAAATAATATGCACAAATTTATTGAAATGTTAAATTTTTATACAAATGAGTTGGTACGAGGATAGTGGAAGAAGTTTTTGGTTTAAAAGTTTTAACATAGAGTTTCCATTGAGAGAAATAACATCTTAGCTAGTAATGTAGAAGGTAATGAGTACAGTTTTTGTTGATGGGTAATAAGTACAAATCATATCCACTTTCAATGTTCAGAAACTCATTTTCATTGAGAATTTT
Source organism: Lucilia sericata (assembly GCF_015586225.1). Classification (NCBI taxonomy): domain Eukaryota; kingdom Metazoa; phylum Arthropoda; class Insecta; order Diptera; family Calliphoridae; genus Lucilia; species Lucilia sericata. The sequence continues at coordinate 349,261 of NW_023994410.1, read as the reverse complement.
CATGAGAGTTGTAATATCTGAAAAAACATCACACCCAAGATATTTAGTTCTTATCTCAACAAAAGTTTGGCAATGATAGAGAAAGTGTTTCAGAGTTCCACTGACCTCTTCTCTCTACATTCGTCTGAATCTGTTCTTTCAATTTTTGCATCATACATCGGATTCTTGCCTTGCTCTCGTTGAGGTCACCATAATAGATAACACTAGCTATACCCAGTGTGCTTCGCTACCCTCATCGTAATGGAATAAAATAAATATCATTATTGTAAATGTATATATATCTGCAATATCAAAAATTCCCCTTTTAGAGAACTCTTTAAGTTTGGTTTTATGATTCTAGTCTCAATATTACAGAAAATTTAAAAAAAAAAAAACAGTTGAAGGACGAAAAAGTACCAGACAGTGCCTTTTTATATATTTTCATTAAATCAGGATGACGCATGTTTAATTTTCAACCAGAAACTAAAAAATCGCATACAGATTTTTATACAATCAGGAAGCTGCATGTCCAATTTTATCTTTTTAGGTTCAATATTATAGAATAGTATTAGTAAAAGAACAAAAAAGTACCAAAGTATCCTTTTTAAATTTTCGTTGAATTAGGATACTGCGTGTTTAATTTTATGTTTATATATTCAATATTTTAGAAAGCTCTAAAAGTACCAGTACCAGTGAAGTACTAAAAAGTACCAAAAGACCTATTTTATTTAATTTCATGTTCCTAAGTTCAATATTATAGAAAATTCAAAAAGTTCCAATTAAAGAACGAAAAAGTACCAGAAAATATTCCAGTTTAAATTTTCATTCACTCAAGTCACTGATTGCTTAGTTTTATGTCTACCAAAGGGCCCACTTTTATAGATTCTAATTAACTCCACATGCTTAATTTCATGTTTCTAGGATCAATATTATAAAAAACACAAAAAGTACCTTTTGAAGAACGAAAAAGTACCAAAAAGTGATCTTTTATAGGATCTCACTTAATCCAGGCTCTAAATGCTTAATTTCATGTTTCTAGGTTCAATATTATAGAAAATTCCTTTTGATGAACGAAAAAATACCAAAAAGTCCCCTTTTATAGATTCTCATTTACTCCGGGCTCTACATGCTTAATTTCATGTTTCTAGGTTAAATTTTATAGAAAACTCAAAAAGTATCTTTTGTAGAACGAAACAGTACCAAAAAGTCCCCTTTTATAGATTCTCATTTACTCCGGGCTCTACATGCTTAATTTCATGTTTCTAGGTTCAATATTATAGAAAAAAAAGTACCAGTCGAAGTACGAAAAAGTACCAAAAAGTCCGCTTTTATAGATTCTCATTTACTCCGGGCTCTACATGCTTAATTTCACGTTTCTAGGTTCAATATTATACAAAAATCCAAAAAGTACCTTTTGAAGAACGAAAAAGTACCAAATGTCTAGGTTCAATATTATAGAAAATTCAAAAAGTACCAGTCGAAGTACGAAAAGTACCAAAAAGTCCCCTTTTATAGATTCTCATTTACTTCGGGCTCTACATGCTTAATTGCATGCTTCTAGGTTTAATTTGAAAGAAAACTCAAAAAAATACCTGTGTAGAACGAAAAAGTACCGAGAAGTCCCTTTATTATTAATTTCATGTTTCGATTTCAATATCAAAGAAAACTCAAAAAGTACCAGATGGAGAATGAAAAAGTACCAAAAAAAATCACTTGGTACCGGGGTTCCAAATAACACCTCATTAGCATATTTAGTGTTTCTAAATCTAAAAATTTTATCTAAATTGGATCATTGTGTTTGAATAAAATCAAATTTCCGGTTTTTACCCCTTTTGGTACTTTTTTTCTACCCATTAACGAAATAAAAATTCTATTCCAAAATGTTGCAACATCGTAGTGGGAGCCCGTTATTATGTATTTATATGTATAAGTTAATAAACCAAAATCAATGGTTTTATGAAAAAAGTACCAAAAATAGGTACAATTTTCACCCCTTAAACATCCGAATAACCAAAAGTACTAAATTTATATTTTTATTTTTTCGTCAAGTTATGAAGGAGTCAAAAATATTGTTTGAATGTTCACTGGTTTAAAAGATACATGGGGTGCAAAAAAAGTACCAAAATACAGTTTCTACCCGTTTATTCCTTAAAGGGGCCGAAATTGAAAAAAGTACCAGACACCTGTCCGCTTATTTTTTAAATGAACGACGATAAGCTTTAAACTATTTTTGTATCTTTTCTAGTTTAGGAGATATGAGGTTACCGAATTTACCCGGTTTTACCCTTTTTTACACCCTAAACATTCGAATTTCCAAAAATCCCGTCTTAGTGGATCTATTTGGTGGGAGACCAAACCCCTGTCCAAATTTCAGCTCTTTAGCTTTAACTGTTTAGGCTGTGCGATGATGAATCAGTCAGTCAGTCAGTCAGTAACGTTAGAATTTTATATATATAGATTATTCCAAGTGGAATAAAGTTTTGAACTCAGCCCTCGTTGCGTCGAATGGCTTTCATTCAGTCCATTACGATTTCCGCTTGGAAGCGGTTGTGTTGTGATTAGGAAGACGGTGGTATATTACAAATTCCAGGTTTTCTATGCAGCTCTTTAGTCCCTTTCATTCACTCAGTTTAGAGTCATCCGTGCAACAAGATATTAACGTAGGGGTTTGCTCTAATGTTCCGCTGGACCACGATCTCCTATCTGGAAGCATTGTCATATACATATGTATGTAACAACAGATTCTCATAGGGGTTTGCTCTAATGTTACATAATTAGAGAATTGTTCGCCTATCTGGGAACAATGTCTCATAGTTCCCAACAAATTTTGTTGGGATTTCTAGATCCATTTTTTGACACTCAGATTCCCGTAGGGGTTTACTCCAATATTCTGCTTGACCAATACCATCCATGTAACTGTAGATTCTCGTATTGGTTTGCCCTATTGTTCCGCTTGACCACGATCTACTATCAGGAAATAAAGTGTCACAGTTCCTGACAATTTATGTTTTCAATATGTAATCGGAGACGTCTGGTGTTTGCATATAACCGTCCAATGTATCCAGTATAAATTGAGGACTTGTCCTGAAGTTGGCTTAGGTCAATTCACATAAATATGAGACCCTCTTGACTATGATATTCCGCATCGAATCTTACATTCGTTTCGATCAAAGATGTGTCCAGCAAGGTTTTTAAATCTTTGGCAGACGTAGTGCTACAGTTTTGACCATAATACTCCACCAGATTGCAGAAGGGTAAGCTTTTTGTTATACATAGGTATATTGGTTTTTAGTGCCCTGTATATCCAGGTTTCGGCCGGGCGCAGAAGTTTTAAACTGGAACATTGGCCTCTTAGAAACGACAAACACTCCACGTATACTTAAATTGTCATTGCAAAAATGTCATTGTACACAATTAAGGTACATGTTTAAATGAAGACCAAAAAAAGGGTTTTCAATTGTAAGGCTAATTGTTACTAACAAAAAAATATGTAGTCGACTTCACTACTTGGCCCTAACTCTTAGTTTGTAATTACATATAATTAACAAATACGAAAAAAAATTAAACAAAAAGGTCATTATTTACACAGTATTGTTATACGAAGGCAAAAACAAAAAATAATCAATATTATTTAAAAAACAATCAAATGTCAACATATTCTAACTTATACATTCACACTCTAAAGGACTCTTTAAAATAAATTCAGTGACATTTAACCCTTATTATTAGGGATGTATCAAATATATGTACATGTAGGTATTTATATTGAACTTTATTACTTAACAAGGTCTTAAAATATTTGCCAAATAAATTTTTTCTATTTTAAACTTTTCACACATTTAAACGCGTTTTTGTGATTTTCACACTCAATGCTAATGAATACATGCTGTGTCAATATAAAATGTTGACAAAACACAAATCAAAACGGCAACGTTTCAGATTCCTTGTTTTTTTTTTTTGCATTAGAGGAAAGGGCTTTTGAGGACTAAATACTGCCAGCAAGTTTATAAGAGAGAAACAAATATATAAAAACAAAATTATTGAAGTAAAAAGTAACATACGATTCAATTAAATTTTTAAAATTTTTGAAATTGTCCTGCCGAAGGACCACAGCATGTAACCTTTTGTCGAATTATATTGAATGAAAGTAGTTTTTTAGTTTTGTTTGTTTTCTGTAGCTTAAAGAAATTTACAATTCATTTTATATTGTATGAATAAATTTTATTTTTACAAAATGAAATGAAAGTGTAGACGAACTGAAAATACCCTACGCAATTATTAAGGAACAAATTTGCAGAATTTTTAGATGTAACTGTTACTTTCGGATTGCTTTCCGATATTGCGGTACTAAGGTATGGTCACTAGCTATAATAAAGATAAGAATTTCAGATGCGAACTAGACTGATTTATTAATCATTTCTGGATTATTCATCAACTGGAAACTTAACGGTCTAAGAATAAGCACTAATATTTGACCTTAAAGTTTCCAGTTGAATCTCCAGATAATCAAGATCTTTACACTTCATGTTATACTATTTATAAGGGTTATGTTTGGAATTAAACTATTACTGATAAAGCTACCAACTAATAGTAAACAGAACCTAGAATTGGGCCAAGGAAATGTCCCCACATCTGAGGCTGATGGAAGAACTTACAGCCAATTGGATGTAAATCCTGTCACCAATTCTTGGACAGAAATATGAAGTAAATAAGCTCAAGTCACAAGCCAAACTTAATAGACATCTTTTTTTAATTCACAGTCAAATGTATAAAGAAGTCTTCAGTATAAATATGCTTGTACTACATGCTACAAAATATAAAGGAAACCAAAGCAGCCGCGTCATTGTGGGCATGTGACCCCGGCCGCAATATTGGGCTACCAAAAGCAACCCTGAAATATGCTACAACTATATAAAAAACAACAAAGGACACTTGATAACTCTTATATGAATACAACAATACAACACAATACCTTACTTGCTGCGATGCGTCTCATATGATGAGGTATGCATTGGTAATATTATAAAAAAAGAGTGTCAAATGAGTGTACGCAATTTTAATAGTTGCAAAATACAAAAGTTGAAAAAAACTGAGAAATAATGTAAAGAAATATAAATTAATACAAATAAAATTATGTTACGCATGTTTGGTTGATTGAATAAATGACACCATCACACCCTGCAGAGACCTACAAACTCATTGACTTGCCGTCGTACTCTTTGCAACACGGCTGGTGTCTTTATTTTCGTCAATTTTATAATTTGAAGGGTTTTACTTGCTATTGTATCAAAACATTTTACGCTTCGCTAACAGCCCTATGAAAAAAAACCTACATACATATATTGCAATACATGTCAACACTTTTACAAAAAGGGCCTGTTAACCTTTAAAATTATAAAGGTAAATTGTAAGGTTATAGTTTTTAATACTCTTCTAATAGCAACAAATCCCAGGGATAATCCATTGGCAATGAGAAAAACGTAACATACGCACAGGCTTTGCTTTAATTAAAATGTCAAACTATAACGTAGCAAGAGTTACATTACGAGTAAAAGATTTTTTTAAGAAAATTGAAAACAAAGAGTTACTCGTTTTTTTTTCTAATTTTTATTAAACTGTTTTCTTTTTATGTATATAATTTCATTAACTTAAGTAGCTATAAATCCTATATTATTTATATCCAAACATATAAACAAACATGTCAGCTTAGCAATTTTCTAGTTCTTTCCTTGTTTTCAAGTTATCAAAACATCTTTAGGCAACATCTTTAGCTTATTTACTCACGCGCTATAATTCCCTAACAGCTGTTGTAGTTTATAGTTTTCTTTTTTAGTTTTTTAAATCAACACCTTTGTAGAGCAACTGTTGGTTATTTAATTTAGTTTATTTAAACTCCACGTGTTAATCAAAAACCCATTAAGGATAACGTATCCTTTAAGTAACTCTTATAACTCATGTCTGTACTTTCATATATGGTGTGTGTTTTCAAACAAAATCTTTTGAAAACTAAAAGTATGTTTTAGGAAATTGGCACGATATGAAGCCACTTTTAGTGAAGTGAGAGAATTGTTCCAATGGTCATCAATTGTAAACTTGTGATTTAAATGTTTAGAAAACTTGAAGTGTTTAAAAGAATGTATAAGAATTTATAACGAGTCTCACTTTTACAATAACAAAAGTAATGAGTCGGTTCTTACTCAATCACTTTAAAAACTTTATATGATAAGTAGTTATCCATTTTATATAAGGTACAAAGGACAGCTTGTCTAGCAATTACTGAGCTCATGGCCTTAGGTGAATCTGAAGACATTGCACGACATACTTGTATATTGGTCCTGGAATCATTCTGCAAAAAGTTGGTAGACCGATTCTGAAGCAGAATACCAACAAGTGAAAACTAGACTACAAACACTGACTGTCGGTACGGATTGATTAGAGCCTATACCGACGCTTCAAAAACTGTTACGAGAACTTTCTCCTATGATTTAAGTTTCCCTTAAGTTGCCTAAAAGATGGCGATAAGGATCAGTATATAAAAAGTCGTGAGACGTTAGCCCTTAGCTCCTCTTTCGAAGCTTTAAACTCTAATTTAATAGAACGAAATGTCTTCTAAATTTCATTTATTCCTTATTGCAAATAATAAAACACGTTTTCGAATTATTATGGGTTCCAGGACATGAATGAATCAATTACGAAGGTAATTAAAGAATGAAATAGTTTCAGGAATGCAAATTAAATTCTCTAGTCGCAGTATCAAGAACAATCGCGCCATAATTATGCAAAATACTCTGGACCCGGTCTTCAAGGATCACCACTCACTTTAATTAGGAAATGAAATATAATGATGGTTTGAGATTGTAAGGTTTGAGGACACATCATATCAAAAAAGTAGGTCTCGAAGTTTCTCCCACATACGGTCGGTATGACTGACCATAGAGCATATGTTTGAATGGAGCTCGCGTCAATCAGTTGAGCTTGATAGACCTAAGGTGTCAGACACTATTGACTAACTGGGGCTAAGTACTTCAACCTCTCCTGTACACGGTCCAGTATTCTGAGATGGACTTAGAATATCTGACTCATATATGAGAGAACAGAAAGAGTGAAGAATGTCCTTCTCTATTAAAACCTCAAACGTGATATTTGAATACTTCTTTCGACCCTTTATCCTCCTAATGGGAACATAAACAGTTTATGATTCCTCAATATTTTCATCGTCTCATAGACACGGACGTTTAGGAACTAGCAAGCCTTTTTAGAAACTAGCATGCTTCCATCATTGAAGACCTTTATCTAGGATATTTATCCAATTTGAGCATACTTAGGTAAATTGCAGATATCTTGAACGTCTTTGATACTAGAACTTTAATAAACTGCTGCATCCATGCTAACCACCTCAATTGAATTTGATTAAGGACACTGTTTATAGAAACTATTAAAAATGTATTTAAGTAAACTTAATTATCAATCCAATAATATTTTCAAATGACTCTAACCTAAACTCAAACCAATTTCTTTAAACCTAATAATGAATAATGACTTCCTTAACAAAAAACCCTATGAAACTGTTTTCAATTTCCTAAACCTTTAATTGTTGGCCAGAAAAAGCTGTTTATTTTGCAAAATACACAGACAGAATCCCTTTTCAAGTTTTCAACAAACGAAGAAAGAAGAAAGAGAAAACCATATCGGTTAAACAAAACACTATTAGATAAAGTAACAAATTTAAGCAGATGCAAAATCTATTATAACACAATAAGGTTTTCAAATCAACAGGACACTTTTAACAATTGATAACAAAACAACATTATTTTTACAACGAGTCAATAGAGCAACAACAAGGAGTAACTTAGATAGGTGGTGAGCAAAAATTACATATAGACTAAATTGTAATAGAACACAAACGTAAATGTCCTGCTAAGTGTGGCAATTAGAGTAACATTTGTCGGTATTTGTTGTCTAATGTCAAATCGTATGGCATTTAAGATAAAAATAAAAGACTTGATTGTACCAAAAACCGGCACGAGGTGCCGTGATGCTGTTATTGAGTTATAGAACTTTATGATCTAATATAGTATTGGACGGTTAAGTTGTGATATTTGTTTTTATTTTTTCTATTTCATTACACAATGGACAAATGTTTTAAAACGTGATAAGAAAGTAGCAGACGTGATGAAATGTAGTTAAAGGAATATTAAAACTACTGACAGAAATAAAGATAATTATGGTTCCAGCGGTTGCCCTTTGTATATTATACATACATATAGTTAGAAATAAAGGAAAATTTGCCAACTTTTTGAGTAAACTGTTACAAAGAATATATATATACATATATATATTCTATTTTGTAGTTTTAGTTTCGTTTTTTTTTTCGGTAACATATGTAAGTAATTTTTTATATTAATTTCCATTTAATAGAGACATATAAACAGTAACTGATATCAATGTGTCAATGAAGGCTTGTCGTTTGCTCCGCAGGAGTTATTTTGCTTTTAGTATAACAGCTGACCTTAAAAAAAACACTGACTTTATCTGTAATCAAGTTCTGGATTTAGAATTTAAAAATTGTAGGCATTAATCTTAACTAATTTCAAAAGGTTTTACTTTAAATTTCATTTCAAATTAAACAAATATGCTTTCCAAGGAAAATAACTATGTATATAAAATATTGATCTGATTTTGTAACAATCAAATAATGTCGTTCAGATTTATTAGCCAGAATTAGAAAAACGTGTCAATACCTACAAAAACCATACCAAAGATATGATGACGGTTAATCCTTGAGCCATTTAGTTCATACATTTGTATCGGACAATATTGATTCATAGTCAAATGGGAATATATTATATTTTGAATTGTAATTTAGCATAACTCGGAGGATGGAAGGAGAAATATCCTAATTGAAAGAACATTGTAATTTTCTTAGAAGAAACCAAATTTATTACTGCTTTCAATCAGAAAACATAGTTGTACTTCGAAACTATTGAACTACCTTAATATGTACATATCTCTAAAGTGAGATGAGACCACTGCCGATCAAGCACTATCTTACTTACTCAGCGTCCGACAAGAGTTGCAAGACTTTCTCTCGAAAATATTTATAACTTAAGGCGTTTGAAGGAGTGTGGCATGTTGCATTTCCATCAAAACTAATTGCATTTGGTGGCGGTAATTAATTCTTTCTATTTATTTCCAGGGTCCAATTTCTGGCCTTCGAGAGCAATCAAAACTTGAATAGAGTTTAAAAGACTTTTATTAGAAATTTATATCGTTTTCGTATGCCAGAATTTGGCTCCTGCGTTCTCAGAGTTAGAACTATACGAGTTGTTATAGATGACATCTTAGCAAACAAGATCAAAATTAATTAAGGAATATCGAAAGGATCAGTTCTTTTACTATTACATAGATGTTTATGTAAAGTTTATCGCCGATAACAAAAACATTTTTCATTCTTATTCATTCATGAATCGATCAAGCACGACTTGGTAATATTTTTCGGCAGATCTTAACATTCGAATGAGTCAGTGTTGCATTTCAATAATGTTCTTTGGATGATAAAATGGTGCGATCTCCGCTGGACCTAACACATCTTTCTAGTGTCGAAACAATCATTCAAATCTCTCAATTTTTTAAAACGATTTAAGTAATACGATTTGTTTACTATTTACAACACTTATGTACATATATCCTACCAAAACTGGATTATAATATCCGAGGCTTCAAAATCAAATGCTTACAGGAGAGGGTAAAGGTACTTGTAGGTGACTGTAGGGATCAACGGATCACCATAGCAACATGAGGTATATTTCACAGATTTATCGATATTGCAATGACATGTATTCGCCCGATATTGAAAAACTTATGCAATATACTTTTTGGTCTATTGACCAGTAGATCGCACAAAATATTTCCCATAGAATTATTCTTACTCTAGGGGTTATTCCCTGGGAAAATAATTAAAACAATGAGATCACAGTGACTACTTTTTAGTATTTATTACAACTTTTAAAAACAGAAAAGTTGAAAAGTTCGATTAAGATTAACATAAGTTCTTGATCTTAGAAATATCAAAAAATATACATATACGAGACATAAAATCGGACCTAAGTGCATGCTCTCTACTATTACTAACAAGTTAAACTTTCTATAGCATTTAAGACTACCCTAAAGATCATGATTAAACTGTAATAGAATAGTTGGACATTAGCAAATTTCTTCTTAAAAGAAAAAACACTTAAATACAAATTGAAAAAGATTTATTGCAAAACTCTGCACTATAAATTTGCATTTTTTTCCAAAAGCAAATTACCCTACTTCGTAACTCCTTACACCAAATTCGATCTTAGCATCAAATCATTTCTAATGCATTATTAATGAGTACAACAATTGATCTCAAAAAATAAAAATTTTTAAATAATAGCAACAAAGAAAGAAAATTAAAACCTTATTTTGTGTAAACAAAATTTAAATTATAGAACACAAAAAATACAAGCAACATGATCCCTTATTTTAAGGATCAACACTTGGCGCGACGATAAACATCTCAGTGTTAAAGAAGAAAAATTCAAATATATTTGTTTCTAACACAAAATTCTATAAAAAAAACTATAACAGCAGACAAAATTATAACTAATTCTTGAACAGTAGGAAAACAAAAATTTTGTAATTGAACTCAAAAATCTAGATCCAATTACACTAGATAATTATAAGGTGTAAATTCAACTAGACTAGTATTCAGTAGTTGTTGTTATAATGCATGCATTAAGTAGCAGACTGCAACTGCTGTTGTTTAAGGGGTTTGCCAGAATGGCGTAGGTGCTTACGCCCAGTGTCAAAACATGATGCAAACAGTTTTTAGACAATCATTTCCACAAGAAAAATGAGTAAAGGATTTGGGTCTTTTGTTTCCTAGTAACAAGGATAATTTGGAAAACAACAATATTATCATATTTCTTATTGTATTGTAGTTAATTTGAAATTAAACATGTCCTTATATATATGTATATGGTTATAGTGTTATAAGTGTTAGGATTAAGTAGGGATCTAATGCATAAGAATATTTATTAAATCTTACAAGTACCAACACTTGAAATGTGGCTTCAACAAATTGAGTACTTGTACTTATATAGCAAGTGAGAAAAATAGTTTGGAATTAGTAATGTGACATCTTACTTAATGGCAATAGTTCTTTTGCCTTATTTTCAGTTTAACTACTTGTTCTTTTGAATTGTTCAACTGTTGTCTAAGATTGTACAACTGCTGTTCGATTCTTTTTGTTTTTCTCCATAACAGTGACCTCATATTTAGTTACTTGACATAAATCATTAAAAGTTTGTTTTAAGTAAGTTGTTCATTCATTTTGTGAGACAATTTGGTCATGTTTAAGTGGCTACTGGCGCCGGTAGAGTTTTTCATCTTGACAATTTAACACCATTCGTGGAAGGAGTTATTTTAGTTTTATTGTTGTGAGAATATTTTGATGAAATTTATTTATTTTTATTATAGACTAATTGTATATTGACCGGACAAGTTGACAGAAGGATAGCTGAGATTGAAAGGGAGATTTTAATGAGCAAAATTTATTGACCATATTTTTATAGTTGCACCAACTACCAAGAAATTATAAAAACTAATTCCAGAGTTGAAATAGTACTCTTTGGACTAAGCAGTTGACTAAACCACTAACTATTGGTCCATTAACTAATTTGTGGACAAGTGTATGGCAGTGTTTAAAAAACTAGACTACAAGTAGCTGTAGTAACGAAAAATAACTACTTTTGTAGTTAGAAAATGTTCAAAAACTAGCAGCAAATCATTTACTATTACTACTGATACCTTTAGATTTTGGTAGCAGTATTTATAGATGTAGCAAAAAAATAAAAAGTTTGATAGCAGTAGTACAGTCATTAGTATTTAAATGTTTCAATGTAGCAGTTGAATACTTCAAATAGTAGCAGTAAATATTTTCCTGAAGTAGCAATAAACGATATTATATTTTTCAACAATAAAAAATTTGGTAGCAATATTTTCCTGAAGTAGCAATAAACGATATTATATTTTTCAACAATAAAAATTTTGGTAGCAATGCTACATAAATTTTGGTAGCATAAAAAAATAAAAATTTTATTAAAATACGAAAAAAAATTATGACATTCAGAAAAAGGCACAAGTAGCGGGGAAAAATGCTAGGACTTCGATTCGTGGGCCTTCTGAAGACATATTTATATATTATGAAAGTTTCTCATTGCCTTTTCGCAAAAGATATTCAAGGAGGATTTTGTTTCCTCTACTAAAAGGATTCTTGCACATTTATCAAAGAATTATGAATCAAATTTTGTATGAAAATTTGCTTTATATAATTCTTATAAGTTCTAATGTATAATTATTAATGCAATTTCCTATAAGGCTATTTTACAAATCCTTCGACTGAAAATCTTCTAAAAAGCCTTTAACGGAAGACCTTTTTAAGTAAGCATGTAAAATTGAAACGATTTTGCAATGCGGCTGTATGTACTTGTGTCTATAGAAAAATGCCCTTAGTAAGGCCCCTATACTGAATCTTTTTCCCGTTGAGATATGTGTATTTGTTAGTTTATTTTTTTTTGTCGAAGTTTTTTGTTTTATTCTATTGCTACATCAATAATTTGGTAGCAATAGAACGATCAACTAGTAGCAAATATTTCTATTGCTACTTATCAAAAGTAGCAATAGAATTATTTATATTTTTAAGCTACTACTCCATTTGTAGTTTATGTTTTATTTAGAACTATTTCTACTGCTACTGTTTTATTACTACTGCTATATTTTGAGATTTACTTTTTTATAAGTAGCAAAAGTTTTAAAAACGTATGATTATAAAACAAAACAAATGCTACTGCTACAACTTCAGACAATTGTTTGGAGCAGTAGTTAAAGCAATAATATAATACTTGGTAGCAACGTAGTTTTTCTAACACTGGTGTATGGACTAGTCTACTGATTAGTCTATGGATTAGTTTATTTATATAGTTTTGGACTAGTCTATTAAATAGCTACTAGAACAAGTCTACTAGATTATGGATTATACAGTTGAATAGTCTATGACTTATTCTATGGACTAGACTATTGACAAGTCCATTGACTACTATGTATGTATATTGACTAGTATATGAAGTAGTCTATTGATTATTCTATTGACTAGTTTATGGACTATCCTTTTGACTAGTCTTTTGATTAGTCTACATACTAGTACATTTACTATGTTAGCCCATTAACTAGTCCTACCTAGTCTATTAACTATCCTATTGACTAATCTATTGACAAATCTATGATATAGACTAGTCTATGGGCTAGTCTTACCGAGTCTATGGACTAGTCTATTGAGTGGTCTATTTATTAGTTTACGGACTAGTCTATAGATTCAATTGATTAGTCTATGGAACAGTCTATTTATTAGGTTATGGACTAGTCTATTAACTGGCGTATGAACAAGTCTACTAGATTATGAATTATACTCTTGAATAGTATATGAACTACTGACTAGTCCATTGACTAATATCAAAGAATATTTACTACAAGAATACGCATCTCGACGTGCGGGTTGTGATGGTTTATACGTATTCTATGTATTAAATATTCTTTGCTAATATGTATATTGACTAGTCTACTTATGAAATAGTCGATTGACTAGTCTATGGACTATCCTATTGAGTAGTTTTTTGATTAGTCTACAGACTAGTTTATTTACAATGTTAGTCTATTACCTAGTCTATTGAGTACTCTATTGAAAAATATATGATATAGACTAGTCTATGGGGTAGTATTTTGACTAGTCTATTGTCTATGGACAAGTCTATTAAATGGTCTTACCCAGTCTAGGGACTAGTCGAATAACTACTCTATTGAGTGGTCTATTTACTGGAATATGGACTAGTATATAGACTAGTCAATCAGCTTATGACTATACTGTTGAATAGTCTATGAAGTATTCTACAGGCTCTCGTATGAACTAGTCTAAGAAATGATCTATTTACTAGTAAATCGAATATTCTACTGACTAGACCGTGGACTAGCCTTTTAACTAATATGTGGAATATTCTATTGATTAGTTATGGAATAGTTTATTAACTAGTGTATGGGCTATACTACTGACCAGTCTATGGACAAGTCTATTGGCTAATCTACTAACTATTATATTGACTAGTTTATTGAGTATCCTATTGACTGCAGGATCACTCTGTCTTTAAATAGCCATTGGACTTCTGTTAATATGTTAGAGATTTACAATACCAATCCTGAAGTAAATAATTTGAACATATTTAACACCTATTCAGGGAAACTATATCTCAAAAACAGATTTTATTTGTATTGTTCTCTACAAAACTCAAGCTGTTTTCCAAAAGAAAATGACTCAATCTAACTACCAAACTTAAAAGAAATATATAGTAGAGAGTAGTAGAGTATAATGGTCGACAATTTTGACAATTTAACACCACCTGCAAAATTCTAAACAATTTCAATTTCCGTACAGTAAAAGTGCAACAATTTGGCAACTGCAACAATTTCAATCTTAAATAGATCATTATACAACACGCGCAACCAATAAAAGATAACAATGAACAAAAATCTTCAATATTCAACAACGATCATACAAAAATTAAGGACTCTTTTAGCAACCGAAAAAAAACACTTGGAGTCTGACAAAAACAATAGCGCCCATTGGTCATGGTCAGTATGAAATTTTTAGAGAAGAACAATAAAGGAAGAATGTATAAAAAAAACCGAGATGACCAATAATGAGGGAAAAACTACTACCCTCCATGCACCAAATGCACAGTGACCAAACATTAGGTAAATATTTTAAAAAAGGAGTGTAGCCTTAATGGGTGTTCACTCACTCCATATAACAAGCCTGATTTTCTTATACAAATACAATAACTGACCAAATTGATGTACAACGTGCTTGCCTTTAATATGCCCTGGATTAGTTTTATAAGTTACGAAAATAAGTGATTTTTTTAGAAAGAAATGTTTTCAAAACTATTTTATAGAGAAATAAAAGCCTTCGTTTATCTTAAAACTGTCTCTACTATACACTTATAAATCACCCATTGTGTTGCAATGTCAGCACCCTAAATATAATTTTGTTTTCATTTAATAAAGTTGTTACTTTTTAGGTTTCCATGTGCTTAACAAAAGGCAACTGGTCATATAAAATGATCATACTGTGTCACATCTAGAGCGAGAGAGTGAGGCGTATAACGCCTTTGAAATTGTTTATTTTTGTGATTAACAACCGCTGTGACTTTTTTTGACATTCAAGCTGAATTTATAAAAATTATGCACGCTCATTACTAAATTGTTTTTTTAGTATTTTTAAATTCAATGTGTAGGTTATATTTTGAAAAAAATGTTGGAAAGAACATGGTGAGCCACATTGTGGCCAAAATTTGCATTTCAATAGACGAAGCAGGAAACAAGATTTTAGATTGAAGAGACGTTTTTTTAATGTAAAAGAAACTTTTTTATTGTTGTAACTTAATAATGCATACATAGGAGCAGAATGTTTTTTTATCTTTAAAGTTTTAATTATAAGTGTTTTTATAGAATTTTTTATTCTACTCTATTATGAATTCTATAATAACATATTTTGCTTGTTTAAAGAAATCTCTTATTTTTGATAAAATATAATCTTTAAAAAGTAACATTATTTGACAAACATCGAAGACTTATTAGTCGTTATTATTTTTAAAGGTTATAAAGTTGTGTATCTTTTATATAAAATCTTAAAATGTTTCTTATTTAATAAAAAAAAAGTTAAGTAAAAATAACATAAAAATTTTAACATTTTGTCACAGAAATATCATTTGAGACCAAGATTAATAAAATCGAACAATTAATTTATACAATTATACGATATTAAACTTCATGCCATTGAGAAAAAAATCTTTCTAAACTAGATTGAAAATAATTGTTAAATTTTACGAAAATCCCCAACTTCCTCCCCAGGAAAATCTGTCCCAAATAAAATTTGAAAGCTCCAATTTGGAGACAAATCCCTACATCTGGTGACATTGCTCAGAAACGCCAAAATTCTTAACGTCCAATTTAAACACTTTTAACGCGTTACCAATTATAGACTAATTTTATCAAAGCCAACAACCTTTTACTGTTAGTGAAGACACATAAATGTGTCTGACCTAGTAAAGTCAGCTGCCAACATATGCAGAGAAATTTTCATTTGGCAATGATGTTACAAACTTGTTTTATCTAAATATGATAATACAGTTATTTTAAAGTAACAGCATAAAACTGCGGTTAAAAAAAGGAAAAAAAATTAAAGTAAAGTAAAAAGGAAGTAAAGTTAATATTGTGATTAATCTATCCGTTTCTCAAACCATATAAAAAAATTGTATATTATTGTGATTTTTTTCTGTTGTAAAATTTTTGACAAGAAATGTGTAATATAAGGTTCTATAAATTGACTTTCGAATAATAATAATCGACTATTTTGTATCGTCTATGAAAGAAGTCGAAAAGTCGGAAAGTCGTAAAAAGTCGAAAAAAGTCAAAAAGTAGTAAAAATTCGGAAAAAGTCGAAAAAAGTCGGAAAAAGTCGAAAACTCGAAAATAGTAGAAAAAAGTCAAAAAAATAAAGTCAAAAACTCGAAAAAATGTCAAAAAATAGTCGAAAAAAGTTGAAAAAAAGGCGAAAGAAGTCGAAAATAGTCATAAAGTCGAAAAAAAATCGAAAAGTCGGGAAAAATCGGAAAAAGTCTAAAAGTCGAATGGTCGACTATTTATAAAATACGAAAAGTCGACTTTTAATTAAATGAAAAAAAGTCGAAAAGTCGAAAAATCGACTTTTCGTTTCAACTATAGAACCCTAGTGTAATACAAAGGTAAAAATGCACAAAATGAAATAAAAAAATATGTTAAAAATATATGCAAATAAAAGCCAAATATGCAATTTGAGTATTTACAAGAAAATCGATTCCATTTTGAAGCAAATCCTTTAACGAATAGAAAAATAGTTAAAAGTTATTTTGAATTACTGGATAATGCTAATTGGGACCATTTGTGAAAAAGTAAATCTAGCTGCTCCCACTTGGGACTTATTGAGCTTTCAATAGTCATATATACCGATATAACCAAATCGGAATGTCGAAATCCAGTGTTTAAAAAACTAGACTACAAGTAGCTGTAGTAACGAAAAATAACTACTTTTGTAGTTAGAAAATGTTCAAAAACTAGCAGCAAATCATTTACTATTACTACTGATACCTTTAGATTTTGGTAGCAGTATTTATAGATGTAGCAAAAAATAAAAAGTTTGATAGCAGTAGTACAGTCATTAGTATTTAAATGTTTCAATGTAGCAGTTGAATACTTCAAATAGTAGCAGTAAATATTTTCCTGAAGTAGCAATAAACGATATTATACATATTTTTCAACAATAAAAAATTTGGTAGCAACTGCTACCTAAATAAAGTAGCAATGCTACCAAAATTTTGGTAGCAATGCTACATAAATTTTGGTAGCATAAAAAAATAAAAATTTTATTAAAATACGAAAAAAATTATGACATTCAGAAAAAGGCACAAGTAGCGGGGAAAAATGCTAGGACTTCGATTCGTGGGCCTTCTGAAGACATATTTATATATTATGAAAGTTTCTCATTGCCTTTTCGCAAAAGATATTCAAGGAGGATTTTGTTTCCTCTACTAAAAGGATTCTTGCACATTTATCAAAGAATTATGAATCAAATTTTGTATGAAAATTTGCTTTATATAATTCTTATAAGTTCTAATGTATAATTATTAATGCAATTTCCTATAAGGCTATTTTACAAATCCTTCGACTGAAAATCTTCTAAAAAGCCTTTAACGGAAGACCTTTTAAGTAAGCATGTAAAATTGAAACGATTTTGCAATGCGGCTGTATGTACTTGTATCTATAGAAAAATGCCCTTAGTAAGGCCCCTATACTGAATTTTTTTCCCGTTGAGATATGTGTATTTGTTAGTTTATTTTTTTGTCGAAGTTTTTTGTTTTATTCTATTGCTACTTCAATAATTTGGTAGCAATAGAACGATCAACTAGTAGCAAATATTTCTATTGCTACTTATCAAAAGTAGCAATAGAATTATTTATATTTTTAAGCTACTACTCCATTTGTAGTTTATGTTTTATTTAGAAATATTTCTACTGCTACTGTTTTATTACTACTGCTATATTTTGAGATTTACTTTTTTATAAGTAGCAAAAGTTTTAAAAACGTATGATTATAAAACAAAACAAATGCTACTGCTACAACTTCAGACAAATGTTTGGAGCAGTAGTTAAAGCAATAATATAATACTTGGTAGCAACGTAGTTTTTCTAACACTGTCGAAATCTATAAACGTACCAGCTTTTTTTGTTTGATTTTGTAAATAATATTATTTTTATTAACATTTCAATCTTATTTTAAAAAATATTCATTAAAATATAATAACAATTTTTATAATTTCAAAAAATTATATATTATTTCATATACAGGCAACAAACAAATTAACGAAAGATATAATGTCAGTCCCATTTGTAATAACGAAAAATTCGTTAAACCGAATAAGAACTTTTCTATGATTTAATGATAAAAATAGGGTAATGGAAAGAAGGAAGTCTATTTTTTAAATCTTTTTGAATGCACCCATAAAATTTTTGGCAATTTCCTTTGCATTTTTAAGCAGTGTGCAAAAGAAAGAAATTAGTTTTTTCCTTAAATTTAGAATCGAACCAAAAATTAAATATTTTATGAAAAATTTGATTAAAATTAGGTAAAAAACAATATTTTTTGTTTAATGGAGGTAAAGTTGTTCCATTTCGAAAATGAATTGTTTTCTTATAAAAAAAAAACAATTTTCTTATAAAAAAAAAAACAAATTTGATTCCCATTTTAATCGATGTGAAATTTTAAGTATTTTACGGTAATTTTGTTTACAAACAATTCCCTTTTTATCACTTTATTAGTAAAATAATCATAATCGTCGCCTTAAATAAAGATTTCTATATTAAAATGTATGTCTATTTAACAAATCCCGTTTGTATTTCCGAAAATTATTTTCTATGTGTTACTTTCATTTCTATTTGAAGACTTCTTGTATTTGTAGATTTTGTACCCATTGAATTGGGTATTGAAGTTACATAAAATATTAATATGTTATTGATTTTGGTTAATAATGAAGTAGTGATCCTCCGTATTATTTTCACCTCTTTTTATAGAATTTTTTTTAGAAATTCGTTATTTTGAGTACAAAATTTACTCATTCATTCGTAATATAAGGTACTCAATGGAAACAATTTGCCCGTTCGTTAAATCGCGAATTCGCGATTCGTAAACCGGGAAACCAGTGTACCTAGAAAGGCAAATCGTTTTTTTTCTAAAAAGCTAAGTTTTTTACAATATCTTTTGCTCTCTTGTTTAGGTTCATTCAGAATAAAATCTGTTCACTATTGGCAGCGCGTAAAATCCATTCAATTCTATACATATGTATATACAATATATTTAAAAAAAATATGTCGCGATGAGCTATTAACTAAAGAGGAAAATGGTAACGGTCCAAAAACACAAGAAATTGAAAAAAAAAAATTTAAAGGCTTGGGCTGAAATTTTCTTGCCATTAATTAAGAATCTTCGAGGTAGTAAAGAGAAGTTTTATCGAGTAATGGTGGATATACTCATCACTAAATCTTTTCAAAAACCTTGTAAAATATTTACAAAAATAAAAAGTTTCATCAAATTTGCGTTTTATTATTGTGTATGTCAAATATTCAAATGAACTAAACAAAATATTGTTCAAAAACGTAGTATGTATTTCTATTGAAATATAAGACATGTTACTAATTAAAATTTTTATATACCCTTAAAAAATATCAACCTATGTATTTACTTTTTAGTAAAATTCTGTTAAAAGTAGCTTGAGAAACTTATTTTTTAACAAAATCCAAAGAAATAAACAATATAATATACATAATTTTAATAAAATAAACTTACCAAAATATGTTGATAGTTATTTTTTATTTTATTTTTTTTTACTTATTTTTTTATACATTTTTGGCTTAATTTTCTTTTTTCTTATTTTATTTAAAAACAAACTTATGCAAAATGAAAAATCTTTTCTCTTAACATTTCGGACACTGCCTTTCTTTTTCTTTATTTTAACAACTTTACTTGTTGCACTTTCACACATACACACTCAGAAACTCAACAAAAACTTCACCAACCAAAAAAAAAAAAACGACGACAGAAACATTCCCGCTAAAACACGACTTGAGTTGAGACTACTTTTTTTCACGGCGATTTTTTCTTTGAACTTCATATTTTCCACTATTATTTCTATTTACCCGTATTAACCGCACATTTAACTATATTTTTATTCACTTTTATTCTTCGATTTAATAATATTTACTTAATTATTTAAATAATTAAACCGGCGTCAACGAATTTGCGAAACAGTTGGAAAAATAGATCACGATAGACTTGAATGACAGTTAATCGGTTATTCACAGGAAAATGTTATTCTTATTAGTTTCATTCACAATAGCAACGGAAGGAAGTGTTGCTTAATTATTATTTTTTATAACTAGTTTCTTATTTGAATGAAATACGACGGAGAGAAAGATTTATAGAGTTTTTAAATGAAAATTGATGAAAAAATTTTTAAAGACGTTTAATAAAATTTATAAATTACACACGCTAACGATAAAAAGCCTTTTTCATTAATTTCAGTGTTATTTGGTCTGCTGATTCCGAAAATGACAATAAAAAAGTCGTATCACCCACCAATTTTCCACATTTTGATATTTTACTTCAAGTGCCACCTATAAAATTCCATAATTTTACTGAAGTTTCGTTTTTTACAGCAAATAATTGGAATACGTTTACAATTGCCGTTCCAATAAGATTAAATACATTTTAGACATAAGATATTAGCAAGATTTTATTGATTTTATATGCATTTGAATGCCATTAATATGTAAAAAACATTATTTTAAATTCAAATTTTTCACTTCCGGTAGTATTTCATTAAAATTAATTCATTAATTTTAAACAAAACTACGTTTACTTCATTCAACCCTTAACTAAAATGTAATCATTCAACAGTGAATGTCCAAAAATTGCTATTGTGAATAATAAACTGTCAAAGAAAATACAGCAATTGACAGCTAGCCACAGACAACTGACAGCAAGAGAAAAATCAAGTAGCAAAAGCAATCTTATTGCAAAATATTTAATTATTCATACATTTTAAGCAAATAATTAATAAATACCAGACGAATAAACAACATAAGCAACAAATAAAATGTCTATAATTCAATAAAAAAGTGTATGTGTAGCAATTAAACAAAAAAGAAACCTTAAAAATCTAAAAAAATTTCAAGTGTCGTATAACATTGGCAATGAAATATGAAAACTACACCCACTCTCTACTAATGTTCACTTGGAAGAAATGAGAGAATTGAAAAAATAAACAAAGTGGAAGTAAAAAAAAAAACAACAATATTTAATAATAATAGTTAAATACAAAACATCTACTAAAAATAGATAAACAATTGAGATATTGGGAAAAAATTGTTACATGGTGAATACTAAGTAATCCAAAGAATGCAAGCGAATTTTTAATAAGAACAGCAACAACAATACATTAAAATTTAACAATAGAAAGTGATTACTCAAGTGTTTGACTAAGAAAATAATACACACATTAATAAAACTTACCTGATAGATGGTGGCTATTAATTTGTTGTTGCTGTTAAATTAGCAAATAACAACAACTAAACTATTTATACTTTTTAAAATATAAATTATAAAAGAAACATCGATACAATGACGTCTTTGGGGGGAGCTGCGATACCTACCATATCAGCTGCTGTTTCCACTTCTAGCTTATCAACAAAGTCATCGCGGAACAATTCTAACGATGCATTAAATTCTAACTTTGACAAACAACAACACAATCTAACAACTAAACAAATAATACAACAAAAATTAAAAGAGAATGAAAATGTTTTATCGGTAAATTATGAAAAATGAAAAACATTTTATTGATTATTTTGTTACTGATGTGGAATTCTTTGTTTTAGATTTTTGAAGCATATCAAATTGTAGGCCAACAGCATACTAGCCGTCTTTTGTGTTTGGTAGTCTCGGTGGCGGGTGGTACTTATGCCGTCTTTTCCATGACTGCTGCTCGTTTGCCTCTGAGGAACTCTAGTGATATCACTATCGATAAAGTTTTTCCCTTAAATGAAACTTTTGAAATTGGTTATGGTAGGTATAAATGAAACTATTTATTATTGTTTTACCAATAGTAATAGAGTTTTCTCTAGAAGGCACTAAAGTGGCAAAAATACTGTTATTAAAACGAAACTGTAGTCCGTTATTTAGACAAGAATGTCTATAGAGTTGACTGTTATATCGTCTATAGACGAGACTGCTATATTGAGACTGTTTTTTGGTCTAATTAAGAGACTGTTGTCTGGTCTATAGACGAGAACATTGTATGGTCTACAGACGAGAACGTTGTCTGGTCTATAGACGAGAACGTTGTCTCGTCTAGAGACGAGAACTTTGTCTGGTCTATAGACGAGAACGTTGTCTGGTCTATAGACGAGAACGTTGTCTGGTCTATAGACGAGAACGTTGTCTGGTCTATAGACGAGACTGTTGTCTGATCTATAGACGAGACTGTTGTCTGGTCTCAAGTTGCCTGGTCTATAGACGAGACTGTTGTCTGGTCTATAGACGAGAACGTTGTCTGGTCTATAGACGAGAACGTTGTCTGGTCTATAAACGAGAACGTTGTCTGGTCTATAGACGAGAACGTTGTCCGGTCTATAGATGAGAACGTTGTCTGGTCTATAGACGCGAACGTTGTCTGGTCTATAGACGAGAACGTTGTCTGGTCTATAGACGAGAACGTTGTCTGGTCTATAGACGAGAACGTTGTCTGGTCTATAGACGAGAACGTTGTCTGGTCTATAGACGAGAACGTTGTCTGGTCTATAGACGAGAACGTTGTCTGGTCTATAGACGAGAACGTTGTCTGGTCTATAGACGAGAACGTTGTCTGGTCTATAGACGAGAACGTTGTCTGGTCTATAGACGAGAACGTTGTCTAGTCTATAGACGAGAACGTTGTCTGGTCTATAGACGAGAACGTTGTCTGGTATATAGACGAGAACGTTGTCTGGTCTATAGACGAGAACGTTGTCTGGTCTATAGACGAGAACGTTGTCTGGTCTATTGACGAGAACGTTGTCTGGTCTATAGACGAGAACGTTGTCTGACAAGTCTGGTCTATAGACGAGACTGTTGTCTGGTCTATAGATGAGACTGTTGTCTGGTCTATAGACGAGACTGTTGTCTGGTCTATAGACGACACTGTTGTCTGGTCTATAGACGACACTGTTGTCTGGTCTATAGACGACACTGTTGTCTGGTCTATAGACGAGACTGTTGTCTGGTCTTTAGACGAGACTGTTGTCTGGTCTATAGACGAGACTGTTGCCTGGTCTATAGACGACACTGTTGTCTGGTCTATAGACGACACTGTTGTCTGGTCTATAGACGACACTGTTGTCTGGTCTATAGACGACACTGTTGTCTGGTCTATAGACGACACTGTTGTCTGGTCTATAGACGTGACTGTTGTCTGGTCTTTAGACGAGACTGTTGTCTGGTCTATAGACGAGACTGTTGCCTGGTCTATAGACGACACTGTTGTCTGGTCTATAGACGACACTGTTGTCTGGTCTATAGACGACACTGTTGTCTGGTCTATAGACGACACTGTTGTCTGGTCTATAGACGAGACTGTTGTCTGGTCTTTAGACGAGACTGTTGTTTGGTCTATAGACGACACTGTTATCTGGTACATAGATGAGGCTGTTGTCTGGTATATAGACGATAATTATTGTTCTAAATCTGTATTGAAATATTTTTAAGAATTTTGTTTCTCTTGATACCAACAAAGTGAAGAATTTTTAAATGTTTACACACAATTAGAACGCACACACTTTTAGTTATTTTTTTAATCTAATTTGATGAGGTAATAGGCCAACATGCAAACATATGTTGCATGTCATTTAACTATCAATAACTTCTAGAAAAAGTGAAAATTTTAATTCATAAGAATTTTATATAAAAACTAAGCTAAATATAAATTTTACTCTCCCATAATTATTGTGTATATTTTGAAATGCAACCTATTTCATTGTGTTATCAGTAAGAATACAAAGAAAATAACAATAAAAAGTTCTATTTGTGATATTCTGTAGACAATTTATGGAAAATAAAAAAGGCGCAATAACAACAGTTTAAACAAACTTTTTTTCTTACTGCTACAAAATATATAAAGGTTCCTAAAATAGAAACTATAAATAGAAACTTTTATTACTATAGTATGTATTACACTATCTCTAAACACTAACTTCTTTTTGCAGATAAAAAAGGTTCAATTTCCCAATTGCAATTTACTTTAAGAAATGCCGATGAAACCCCAGCAAAATACTATTACTATCCCATTATAACTAATGAAGATGCTTCAGATTTTAATACATTTCAAGCGCAAATAATCTCGGCAAAAATGTCTATGTTGCATACAACGAACGAAATGAATACGCTGAGTTTTGCATGGATTAATGATTATCGCCAGATAGGCGAGGTTAAACAGGAAATGAAGCGTAGAGAAAATGAATATATTAAATATAAAGATTTTACGTAAGTTTTTGTGTTTTGAAAATGCAAAAAGAAAGATTGCAAACATCTTAATAAAAATCACTTTTTGAATTTAGAATTTACTGTGCCACTTATAATGTTAATAATAAATCATATTGTGATTCACCTTTACATTTATGGTTGGCGGCCTGTGAACAGCCACCAGATATTTATGCCATTGCTTTACAGGAACTGGATACTTCAGCTAAGGCTATAACGTTTAGTGAAAATAGACCAGATGCTTTATGGATGTAAATATTTAATATTATTTAAAGTTCAACATAATTTTTAATTGTTTTTTTTTCATTTACAGCACTAAAATGCTTGAAAGTGTTCACGATAAAGGAGAATATGAAGAACTTACTTCTGTGCGTTTGGTGGGCATGATGTTGACTGTTATTGTTAAACGTCAAATACGTTCATCTATTACACGCTATAATGTCAAGACTATTGCTCGTGGCATTTTAAATGCTTTGGGCAATAAGGGTGGTGTAGCTGTTAGTTTGCAGTTGAATGAGGCCAATTTGTGTTTTGTTAATTCACATTTAGCCGCTCATATGGGTTTCGTTGAAGCACGCAATGAGGACTATGCTGGCATTGTTAAGGGTTTGGTGTTTGATGATGAGCTGCGAAGGACTATTAATGATCATGAGTAAGTTGTCAGTTAACCAAGAAATTGAAACAATAGAAATTAAACCAAAACTTGTGAGTTATATATATGATATTTACAAGTGACTGTAAAATATGTGGCACGAAAAATGCTGATGAGGAGCTGCACTTGCTCCGAAAATGCATTCTATTCTGCTTTAATTTCGAAAAGATATTTTCAATTTCAAATATAAACTATCAACCTTTTTCCTTCCTCAGCCATATATTCTGGATTGGTGATTTAAACTATCGCATTGAGGAACCACCTGGTCTACAGTTGCCCATGTCTCGTGCCGCAGCCAATGCTGCTGAAATGCTTTTACCCTACGATCAACTACGACAAGAAATGCGTAAAGGCAATTGTTTCGAAGGCTATACTGAAGGTCCCATCAAATTCCGTCCGACGTATAAATATGATCCTGGTACCGATAACTACGACAGCAGTGAGAAACAAAGAGCACCGGCCTATTGTGATCGCATATTATGGAAGGGATCACGCATAGAACAATTGGCTTATGATAGTGTTATGGACATTAGACAAAGTGATCATAAACCAGTGTATGCGGTATTTCGGGTAAATATTAAGACACGTGATGATAATTTATACAAAAAAGTACACGAAGAGGTTTTAAAATTACTGGATAAACGAGAGAATGAGAGTCAACCTCAGATAACGGTAGAGAAAACAATTATTGATTTTGGTTTGGTGCGTTTTAATGAACCGGCTGTTAGTGATTTTACCGTTTCAAATGCTTGTCCCATACCAGTGGATTTTGAGTTTAAACGTAAAGATCCTCCCATTAATGATATTTGTGAGCGGTGGCTGAGAGTGGAGCCCAGAGCAGAAGTTTTAATGATTGGCAAGTTGTTTGTTTTTTTTTTTTTTAATTATTTGCAAACTTTAACTAATATAGATTAATACAGATTCTACAAAAAGTATACGCGTTAAATTAATGGCCAATGCTGATTCTATTACTGGTTTATTGCATAAAATACGCACCACTGGCAATTGGAAATTTGATTTTGATATCTTGATATTACAAGTGAAAAATGGTCCTCATATTTTTATCACTGTAACAGGGGAATACAAACCAAGTTGCTTTGGTTTGTCTATGGAAACTTTATGTCGTACAGATCGTCCTTTGTGTGAATATGATCAGCAACAAATTAAAGAACTGGTGGGTTATTTAGTTTAATTAAAATCTATTTACAAATTTTTAAAATGTTTTTTATTCTAGATGAATGATAATTCTCCTGAATTTCGGGTCACCATGCCCAGAGAGTTCTTTTTGCTTATCGATTATTTGCATAAACAAGGTCCCAATGTTGAGGGAGCCTTTTCTTTAAGTTCTTTGGAATTTAAACATGCCAAGGATATTAAATTTAATTGTATCAGAGATTGGCTAGATACTTGGTCTAGTAATGAATTCCGTAAGTTTGTTTAATATCAAGTAAGCAAATTAAGTTCTGTAATTACATTATTTAACTTGCAGCTGATACTCCTCAAGCTGCGGCTGAAGCCTTACTTATGCTTCTCAATTTACCCGAGAAGCCTTTACTTGATCCCTATGTGGAAGATCTCTTAAAAACCAATACCACCGCCGAGGCCATGGAATTGGTTGCCCAATTGAGTTCACCTAAACGTAATGTTTTTGTTCATCTTTGTATGTTTTTAAGAGAGGGTATTGAACGTAAATACTACAATCCCATGCATGTGGGTAAGTAAAGCTCATTTTCCTATCACTTCATAAGCAAACAAACAATTGATTTTTGTTTCTTTCTTTAAAGCCACCATTTTTGGTCGCGTTTTATTACGCAGTACTACCAAATCGGTAGACTATTATCGTGATACACGTTGTCGTGAATTTATGCAACGTTTTGTTACCACAGGCAGTGAAATGGGTACATTATCTTCATCCACCTCCTCCAATTCGTCCACATCATCATCGACTGCAGCTGCTGGTAGCCAGGCTAAATCGCCTACAAATGCTGCTGCACCACCACCATCATCATCAACACATTCTAATACGGCATCTGCTTCAAAGAGCAATTTAGTAGAAATGACTTAATTTTTTTCTTTCTTTTACTTTTAAGTTTTTCTTTAAGGAATATTTAATATTTATTTTTCGTTTCTTTTCTTTCTTTCTAAAGCAATATTTATGTTTATTTTTATTTCTTTTAATTTAATAGCATTTCTAGGAAAGATTTCTGTTTAATTTTGGGTTTAATAAGGAATTGATTTTTTTAAGTCACATTAAAATTTCGAAATACATATTTATTCTAAATAAAAAATCATAAATTCGAACTTCGAATTTATATAAATTTACAACTTACTCATCGAAACAGAAATACCTTTTCGAAGTTTAAAAATTTTATTAAAAATTAAATAAAAAATTATTTGAAATTATAATTTCTATTCAAAGTTAAAAATTTGTATTCCATAGAAAAATTATATTTGAAAGTAAAAACCGAAGTTTGAAATTTCCATACGAAACTAACAAATTTCTATTCGCAATTCCGAATTTTTATTCGAAATTGAAAATTTCTATTTGAAATTAAAAATGGAGATTTGAATTTCAATTCGAATTCTATTAAAATTTAAAACTTTCCATTCAAAGTGAAAAATTTCTATTCGAAATTGAAAATTTCTATTCGAAATTAAATATTTCTATTTGAAATTAAATATTTATATTTTAAATTGAAAATTTCTATTTGAAATTAAATACTTCTATCCGAAAATCAAAATTTCTATACGACATTATAAATGTTTATTCGAAATTAAACATTTTTATTTGAAATTGAAATTTTTTATTCGAAAGTGAGAATTTCTGTTCGAAATATAAAATTTCTATTCGAATTTAAAAGTTTCTATGGGAAATTGATAATATTCGAAAATGAGAATTCCTGTTCGAAATTGAAAAATTCTTTTCGAAATTGAGAATTTCTGTTTGTAATTGAAAAATTCTATTCGAATTTGAGAATTTCTAATCGAATTTGAGAATTTCTATTCGAAATTGTAAAATTTCTATTCGACCATGAAGATTTATTTTCGAAATTGACAATGTCTATTTGAAATTGAAAATTTGTATTCGAAAATGAGAATTTCTGTTCGAAATTTAAAATATCTATTCGAAATTGAGAATTTCTATCCGAAATTGAAAAATAATGTTCGAAAATGAGAATTTCTGTTCGAAATTGAAAAATTCTATTCGAAGTTGAGAATTTCTATTCGAAATTGAAAATTTCTATGCGATCATGATGATTTATTTTCGATATTGAAAATTTCTATTTAAAGTTAAATATTCTATACGAACAGTTTTCATATTCGAAATTGAAAATGTCTATTCGAATTTGAAAACTTCTATTCGAAATTGAAAATTATTATTATTAGTTTCTATTCAAAATTTTATATTGAATTTGAAAATGTTTCTTTGAAATTGAAATTTTCAATTCGAATTTTAAGATTTCTACTCGTAAAAGAGAATAGCAATAGAATATGTTAATTAAAAATTTTAAATTTGAAAAATGTATTACAAATTGAAAACTTAACTAGGAATTAAAGGTGTAAAATTTAAAATTTTAATTTGTATATTCGAAATTTTAAAATTTCCACTCGAAATATTAATAATTATTTATAGCAGTTCTTTCTATTAAACCCAAAATATTGAAATCTTTTATTATAAATATCGTTAGTACAATTTAATGCATAGAATTTTCATTCTCACATGTTTTAATCAAATAATTAAACGTTTTGCCATAAAAACGTTTAAAATATTTCGATATTCCATTTTTTTAGTTTTTCCATAACAACGAGTACATTTCTTTTTATTAATAAAATTAAGTTTAATTTGTTTGTGCTTTAATTTCCATACAAAAACAAAAAAGCACATAATTATTGATTTACACTTAGATGGTTCCAAAATAAATTGTTATCGGTTTTTGGATTTTTCTCTGTGAGGTGCCTCTGACGTTGTATTTATTTATATTTATTAACTATAAGTTATATATTTGTTAATAAATTCATAAAAAATTGTTATGTTGTAAATTAAAAAATTTAGGCATTTATGATAAGATTTCTCTAGAATTATTATAAACATATACTGTGTGATGTTTAAACATCAAACTTGCTTTCATAACAATTTAATAAAAATATAAAAAAATAAATAAAAATTAAATAATCGAAAAAAATACAAATTTGTTTAATTTAATTAAATTAAAAAATATTTCTTTACCTTTTTACACAACAAAAGCATTGAAATAATACAAATTATAAAATTACCCTTTAATTTCCTTTATTATACAACAAATTCCCTCATTTCTTTGCACTTTTTCAATTTCCCCTATCTGGCATCCCCTTTTCAACGCTATTGTGAATTATTCTTATAAGCTTTGACATTTCGTTAGTCGTGATCATTTTATTACAATTGCAATGCAAATTACCGGTTCCTTTAAATAAAGTTATATAAAGCAATAAATAGAAAGATTTTTTTTAATAAAAGTGCATACAAATATAAAAAAATATGTGGCGAATAAAATGTAATAGAAATAAAGAGGCTAAATACAAAAGGAGTTAGTAAAATTCGTCGCAAAATGTGTAAATTCCACAAATTGCAATGTAGCGAAATAAAAGCGGTTAAAAAAACGAAGTGTGCGTGTGTGTGTAATAGTGTATATAGTATGTAAATAAGTAAAAGAAAACAACAAGGAAACAAAATGTAAACAAATAGAGTTTAATCTATGTATCGAAGTTTCCAGCGTAAAAAATTATTCTACTCTGCCTCTTAGATTTAACATAAAAGTGTCCTATGTTGCCTAATGGGTGTACTCTTGCTTAGAATGCAAGCTATGATATCAGTAGGTGCTACGACGATTCATTCATAAAAAATGGGTAAGTCAAAAACAGTACTTCACAAAAATTTTATTTATTGTTTTAATCACCCACGCAGGGTTTTAGTAAACACAGGGTAGAGTTCCATCTGTACTAATGAAGACTCTAAGTTTATCTAAAACAGGAATTGGGTTTATGATAATATGAGTCAATAGACTTGTGCACAAACTATGGATTAGTCTACATAATAAACTATTTCATATTTTTTTTAATTTTATCTTAGTCTCCACCAGAAATAAAATTTAGAGTTTTAATGGTCTCCACCAGTATATATTTGAGTTTAAATGGTCTCCACCAGGTTATATTGTGAGCATTTTATGGTCTCCACCTGTTAAAAACAAAACCTCATACTGAGCTAAAACGAAAGCAAGCGTTTAATGAAGACAACGCATAACTTAGAAACAGTTATACGAAGTATGTAGTTCATTAAATAAGTACGGGGGTGAGAAGTAATTCTGTCCAAAGTTCGGCAACAAACACAAATAACTCTCACGATGACATGAGAGTTGTTTCCCAACTCAGACCTGAATGACAAATGAACTATTTCATATATTAGATAAAAGACTGTTTCCGTAGCAGGCATGCAAAATTCAGTCCTTTTGTACTTTTTCCAGTACTTTTTGATATCGAAAAATTCCGTCGTACCCCCACGATATTTTCTGTACATTTTATAACTTATAAAGTTTTGATAAATAGTCCACATAGTAGTCAATTGACCAGTTTGTGGTCTTTTCTAGTTTATAATTTGATACGTAGTCTAGCCTACAGTCTAGTCTATAGTCTAGTCTATAGTCTAGTCTACAGAGATGGGGGTAGTGCACTAAATTATTAGTTAAATCAATATTTAACTAGCACTAAATATTATTTCAAAAAATATATTTTTCACTAATTTTCTGGAGCTTAGTGGTAGTGAAGCTTATATTTTTAGCACTAATATTTTTTAGTGATAATTTTATTTTTTTAACTATTGAGTGATAGTTTTTTCATTTTATAAAAATGAAAAAATTTGTAAGACATTAAATGATTAAATTTTTTAAAAGATACATCTATTAAAAGGGAAAATACAGATTTTGTTAGCGATGGCACTATGATAGACCCTACATATGCAGTTACCCCAACAACATCTCATGCTTTAAAAAGAAATGGTTGAAACACCTAAATTCCAAAATTTTGCCTTCTTCTGCTCAAGTATAACGATGTTTTTTTTAGCGGAATGGTGAACTCTCCTCGGAAAATTAAATTAATTGATTAATTTTGTACCTCGATTGCCACGTCATCTGCGTTGCCAGTTGCCAAAATAATGTGGTTACTGGATGTTTTTTAGGCAATAGCTTGGAACCTTTGTAAATAATGAACGTTTTACTTATTAATAATATCCGTCCAATGAGTTTTTGGTTGACTTAAACCATTTCTAGACTGTCCTATTAACTTAAACTTTTAAATGAGTGAAACATTTCTCTGTTGAAAAAAAATTGTGCAGGAATATTTTTTGAACTAATAATTTAGTGTAGAAAAAATTATTTCACTAGGCTGTAAAAACAAATATTTTAACTATTTTTAAAATATTTTTAGTTAAAAATTTTAAATATCACTATCACTATTATTGAATGAGGCTTATATTTTTCATTCATCACTAAACATAAATAAAAGTAGTGAATAATTTTGAACTACCACTAATAATTAGTGATAGTTAAAAATTAGTGCACTACCCCCATCTCTGCTAGTCTATAGTCTGGTCTATAGTCTAGTCTATAGTCTAGTCTATAGTCTAGTCTATAGTCTAGTCTATAGTCTAGTCTATAGTCTAGTCTATAGTCTAGTCTATAGTCTAGTCTATAGTCTAGTCTATAGTCTAGTCTATAGTCTGGTCTATAGTCTAGTCTATAGTCTGGTCTATAGTCTAGTCTATAGTCTAGTCTAGTCTAGTCTATAGGCTAGTCTATAGTCTTCTATAGTCTAGTCTAGTAGTCTAGTCTATAGTCTAGTCTATAGTCTAGTCTATAGTCTAGTCTATAGTTAGTCTATAGTCTAGTCTATAGTCAGTAGTCTATAGTCTAGTCTATAGTTAGTCTAGTCTATAAGTCTAGTCTATAGTTAGTCTATAGTCTAGTCTATAGTCTAGTCTATAGTCTAGTCTATAGTCTAGTCTATAGTCTAGTCTATTAGTCTAGTCTATAGTCTAGTCTATAGTCTAGTCTATAGTCTAGTCTATAGTCTAGTCTATAGTCTAGTCTATAGTCTAGTAAGTCTATAGTCTAGTCTATAGTCTAGTCTATAGTCTAGTCTATAGTCTAGTCTATAGTCTAGTCTATAGTCTAGTCTATAGTCTAGTCTATAGTCTAGTCTATAGTCTAGTCTATAGTCTAGTCTATAGTCTAGCTCTAGTCTATAGTCTAGTCTATAGTTAGTCTATAGTTGTCTATAGTCTAGTCTATAGTCTAGTCTATAGTCTAGTCTATAGTCTAGTCTAGTCTAGTCCTAGTCTAGTTATAGTCTAGTCTATAGTCTAGTCTATAGTCTAGTCTATAGTCTAGTCTATAGTCTAGTCTATAGTCTAGTCTATAGTCTAGTCTATAGTCTAGTCTATAGTCTAGTCTATAGTCTAGTCTATAGTCTAGTCTAGTCTAGTCTATAGTCTAGTCTATAGTCTAGTCTATAGTCTAGTCTATAGTCTAGTCTATAGTCTAGTCTATAGTCTAGTCTAATAGTCTAGTCTATAGTCTAGTCTATAGCTCTAGTCTATAGTCTAGTCTATAGTCTAGTCTATAGTCTAGTCTATAGTTATAGTCTATAGTCTAGTCTATAGTCTAGTCTATAGTTAGTCTATAGTCTAGTCTATAGTCTAGTCTATAGTCTAGTCTATAGTCTATGTCTATAGTCTAGTCTATAGTCTAGTCTATAGTCTAGTCTATAGTCTAGTCTATAGTCTAGTCTATAGTCTAGTCTATAGTCTAGTCTATAGTCTAGCTATAGTCTATAGTCTAGTCTATAGTCTAGTCTATAGTCTAGTCTATAGTCTAGTCTCATATTTTAAATATTAAAGAAATTATAAGGACTTTCAAACAGGAAACTGTAACAATATGTATTTTGTTTTAGTTTAGTGCAGTTGAATTCAAAGCAATGTTCTAATTGTCTAATGCCTTAATTAAAGTCTTTAAAAATTTGTTTATCTTTTCTGTTTTAATTTAAAATCTCTCTTTTTAATTTCTTATTTGTTTACAATAATGTTAAGAAAAAATCTTCAAGGTCTTCTGTTTCTTATTTTATGCTCCATATATTCTTAAGAGATTTATTCTTCTTACACGTACACACATATAACACACACACTCACACTTGTTCACTTAAACAAAAAACACTTGGCTTTAATTTTCATCAAATCATTTAGCTAATTTTCACTTTTCCAAACTGTAGCATACTCATACTTAAACAAAATGCAAAAATATACACATACACACCACAAGACCGTCTTCTTGTGTTGTTATAAAAGAAGTAACAAGGGTTGAGTAAAACTCAAGAAGCATATTAACACTTTAGGGACTTTTGCTAAATTGTAAATATGTATGTCTAACAGTGTAGCGGAAAACTGAAACTATTATTTCAAAAACATTTAGAAATATTTTAGAAAGTTGTAGAAATTTTTTGATTTTGTCGTGCTTTCGAACGAATTAAAAAATATTTTGTAATAATTTGTTTTTTTTTTCTTTTAGCTTTGCTCTCTACTGTTTGCTGATAATGAGTGGCTGTAGGTATTAATTTGTACAGCTTTTCATATCTCTGCAGTTAGGAGAGACTGTTCCGAATTAGTCGATATATAAATACACAGACTATACACTAGACAAGTCCAGAGCCTTGTCAATATATTAGACCATAGACTAGACAATAAACTTGTCCTTAGTCTAATTAATAGAATAGTCCATAGACCAGTGTATATACCAGCCTATAGACTTGTTAATAGAATAATCCATAGACTATAGCATGGTCTATTGACTAGACCATATAATATTCGAGAGACTAGACCATAAAGTAGGCAATAGGCTGTTCCATAGATTATACCTTAATCAAAGGATAGACTAGATAGTAGACAATTGACTAGACGATAGAATATTCAATAGAATGGGTAATAGTTATTAGAATATACTAGACATAGTATGGATCGGTGTTGACTGTTCCTTACCAACCAATAGACTAGACTGTTCCTTACCAACCAGAGACTAATCTATATACTGGTCTAGAGTCTGTACCATAGATTAGTCGATGTACTCGACCTTAGTCGGGCAACAGACTAGTCAAAAGGGCATTCAATGGAATAGTCCATAGACATTACAAAAGTTATATTACAATTCGGGGTAGGTGTTCCCACTAGTCAATAGACGAGTCCATAGCCTAGTTAATGAACTAGTCCATAGATTTATCAATGGTCTAGTCTATAGAATTATCGATAGTATATTTCACAGAATTGACACAGACTTGTCAAAAGACTATGGACTAAATCGTAGAATAGCCAATAGACTAATCCATATACTAGTCAATAGACTACACTAAACTTAAACAGCATAATAGTCAATAGACTAATCAATAGAATAATCGATAGTCATTAAAGCAAACTAGTTTAAGAAATTTAGTACTTTTAATTCAAAAGAGTACTCAATATAAATTCCTTCAAAATTGTAATTTTCCTTATCTGAGCCATCCAAAAAGGATACCATAACTCCTGGCAAAAACTGTTGGGATGCTCAAGTGCAAAGATTATACACCAGTACATTGAAAATTAAGCTGTTTTATTTGAAATTTTTGAATTTAAGGCATTAACATGTTTAATTTTAATATGGATAGAATTTTTAATAACTCAATTTTAAACTGCAAATTAATGAATAATTACAAAGAAAAATGTTTATTAGGAGTGTAGACTAAGAGTTTGAGTTGAAGTGTAGAGTTTTTTTTATCATTAAAAGTACATAATAACTTAATTCTATTTAAATATTTAAGAAATTTTATCCGACATAATCTTATTAGAATTGAAATAGTCAATTATACATTAGAATGTATTAGAATTGGAAATTATATGTGATCACACATTTTCATAAGATTTTTGATTTAAACATTATTTAAGGAACTGTAGTTTTCATAAGAATCTTCCCAAATTTATATTTGAACTACGATTTGAATTCCAATAATATTTTTAGTTAAACTATTTAAAATATTATGCAAAATCTGTATAATTTAATCTTTTTAACTTTTATTAAATCTTCTTTGCATTCTTAACACATTATACAACAGTTTTAAATGTAACTTCATATATCATTTTGATTTATTATCCTATTCCCTGAACACTTTTGTTTTAA
The DNA here is from genome assembly GCF_015586225.1 of Lucilia sericata. NCBI lineage: Eukaryota > Metazoa > Arthropoda > Insecta > Diptera > Calliphoridae > Lucilia > Lucilia sericata. The sequence goes on along the minus strand of NW_023994410.1, from coordinate 313,666 downwards.
CTCCTTTAATAGGTGTAAAGAAATCATATCACTTAAGTAACGTATACACAACGAAAAATCTTGAGGTAAAACTTTATCATTTTATTTTTGTTACTTTTTTTTTATTGCTAACGTCGTCATTGTTGTTGTAGTTGTTTCTTTTTATTTATTTTGTTTCTTAAAGTTAATTTAAAGTTTTCCATCAGAAGAACTCTTTATAAAAATAGACTTAATTTTCAACAAATTCGTTTACCTGTTACAAACATAATAATAAGTAAAGAAAGTATGCGAGTACGAGTTCTCAAGACTCGTACAAAATATAATTCAAGCCAAAGGCGACAAGAACGATGACGATGAAGACTTTGCAAAATATATTTTATATACTGCCACCATATACATACTCTTGTTGCACATTTTGCTGCATATATATGTATATATATGTGCTTTTAAGTATATAACTACGTATACACATCCGTGTAAACAAGCAAATATTACATTCTTATAGTATAAAAGGGAACAATCGTAAAAATCATTTAAAATCATGTGTAAAACTGTTAGTGATAGTATGAGTGATCACAGATTTTCATTAGATTCACGATTTAAGCATTATTTAAGGAACTACAGCTACAGGATCTACAGTCGGTTTTAGTGGTTTTCTTTATTTAAGGATCTACAGACGATTTTAGGTTTTCCATATAAAGTGATGATTAGATTGTTGATTTGGAATGAGATTATAATTCTACGTCTGACTTAGTAATTTTGTTTCTCAGTTAACACCGTTGAGTACTCCTGTAACTTTATTTGCTTTCAGCTTATGACTATGTACGTGTGCTATGCAAATATTGTTAAGAATTCAGGATTCAGTTTTATTTTTCTTTAACGTTTTTGTTGTTTTTGTTTTTACTTTCCTGTATGAATTGCCAAACTATAAGGTATGTATAAGAAAATTGTAACTTGTTACTCTACATTCTTCAACTTCATGTCAGAGTGTCTGCCTGTGTACAGAATTGTTTGAATCCTTGTATATAAGCTATATGAATAAGTAGAACGTCAACGTTGTAATATTCCTTTAGGTTTTTTTCTTTTTCGTAATATAACTTTACGGCGTTCTTTCGTTTCTTCTATTTATTTTCGTTAGGTAGAATTTACACTTTATTTGCAAACATCCTTTTCGTATTTCCTTAACTCATCTGCGACTGAAACAGTGGTTTACTTAAAGGAATTTTATAATTTCATGAAAAAGGCTTGACTGGAGTATTATTGTTAAAGAAAGTCTAATCTTTGAGCTCATTGTATCACTGTTCCTCTCAACAACCCATTTGCGTAGCCCAGAAAAATAACAAACAAATAGTTTAAAGAAAATGTAGTAAAAGTTTTTCTTCTCCACTTTTAATGATATAGATTTCCTTGGCTTGGTAATAAGTTATATAAACCTGTTGTTACATTAAATAAACACCGAACATGATGATATCAACAACGTACAAAATTTTCTTTCTATTTTTTTTTGTTGCCTTGAGGTTGAAGAAAATTGGCAAGTTTCTGTCACATAATTACACCACAGGCGCGTTGCATAATTATACATGAACATACATACATATATAGCTAGAGTAGCTTTAGCTTACAATTGCTAGAGTTTGTATGTATTTGTAGCAAGTTGGCAAAAGTAATGACTTGTAGTTGTTAATACATACAAGAAAAAACTTAAAAAAAGGAAGAATATGCACAGGAAACTTCCTGCTTTATTGCAGTCATTTGAAAATTGTGTAACGAAGAGTAAGTACTAAATGCTGAACCAGGATGAGTGTAAGATTAATATGGAAATTCCTACAAAGATAGAAATAAAATAAATTAAAAGTATCTGGGTGTTGTAGTCTTATTAAGTATTTAATTTAATCTACAAAATAAAGAGAAAAAATAGCTAGTAGTTAATATTAAGGAAATATGGTTTAATATTATTTTAATATAGAAAATTGTATCCTTATGGATACTATAAAAATATGTAGTTGTTTCCTGTATATTTAGTTTTGATTACATAAATGCTGACGTAGTTACCTTAACCTTTGGTTGCAAAATTCTGCAAAATTTTTATATACAGATAGTATGTACAGTTTTTCCAAATACATACATACAAACATATGCATGGATATTTAATACACATATTTTCCAGTTCTATGATTTTCAAAATTTTTTTTCTACTTTTATGTTTGACTAAAAATGCATTTATTGTACTTCTTTGCCTTGGTTACCCAGCAAAACTCTTGTAAATTTTATAGTTTTGGTTTGTGTTTTGGACAATTGCAGACTATTATGATTGATTGACAAAGCTATTTATGATTGAAAAGGACTTTTATGGCAAGAAATCAGACTCGTCAATCATATGCAAAGAATGAAATACGAGTGTACTTTTGTCTGTTGGAGAGATTTGAATTTTAAGAAGTACAAAAAGAAACTACTTAGTTGGAAGAGGTTTGGGAAAAGATTTTTTTGATCTGTTGTTAAGTGTACACAAAATGGACAATTGAATGATGTAATAAGTAAGACTATACTTCTTGATTTAAGTAAATTACACAGTCTCGCCTATAGTCTCGTGTCGAACACCTTCAACACCGTCAATAAACTCGTGTATAATCTACAACTTGCCGATAATCCGAGAATAACTTCTCAATAAATTCGTCTATACATTTTTGAATTTCTGTCTTGTCTAATAACTCATCTACATTCTTGTATCTATGCTCGGCTAATGTCTTTTAAAGTCATCTATAAACTCGTCTTTAAATTCATCTAAAAACTCGTCTATAAACTAGCCTATAGCCTTTGTCTGTTAACTTACATATTTATATAGTTTTGACCATAGTCTCATCTATAAACTATAATCTCTATATATTATCTATAAATTGCCTACAATCTTATCAATAAATTCTTCTAAAAGATCATCAAAGCTATAAATATATTTTCATCTTTAAAGTCAACAAAAGTCTTTCCCATATTCACGTCTATTATCTCGTTCATGATCTCCCCTATAAACTAGTCTATATTCTCCTATCTGAACTAGTCTATAGATTCCTCTACATACTCATCTAAAATCTTTTGTATAAACATAATGGACCAGATTAGCTCTATAAACATTTCTATAATTTTGCTGTAAACGCGTTTATAGTATCGTCTATAGTCGCTTTAATAAACTCCTATATAAACTATTATACCGTCTATAAACTCACAAATATAAACTCATAATAGTCACTTCTATAAACTCGTCTATAATTTTGTCTATAAAATCGACTATGGTCTCGTCTATAAACTCATCAAATGTCCTCTCTGTACGCTACATATATCCCATTAATACATAGTATTGCCGACAACCTTCTCTATAATCTTGTCTGTAAACTCATCTTTAAACTATCCTATAACCTTATATATAAAGTTTTCGGTAGTCTTATATTTATTCTCGTCTGTAAACTTGTTTATCAACTACAATCTAGTCTATAAATTGTCTATAGTCTTGTCTATAAACTCATCAATATTTATATATTATCATCTATAATCTCGTCTAAAGTCAACTAGTCTATAAACTGTCATTAGTCTCGTCTATAGTCTCATCTATGAACACGTCTGTTCACGTCTATAAAGTAGTCTATAGTTTATGCATACTTGTCTATAGTCGTGCCTATAAATTGGTCTATAAACTCGCCTAAAGGCAACTAGTTTATAAAATGGCATTAGTCTCGTCTATAGTCTCGTCTATAAACTCGTCTGTAGTCTCGTCTATAAACTAGTCTATAGTCTGACTTATAAATTCGTCTAAATCTACGTGTATAGTCTCGTCTATGAACTCGTCTATAGTCTATATACTTTATAGACTACATTTAAGTCTTGCATATAAACTCTATAGTCTCGTGTATAAATATTTATATATTCCCATCTATAAACTTGTCCGGCTATAGTGACGTATATCGCCATGGTCTCGCATAAACTCGTCTATAGTCCTGTCTATAAACTTGATTATTGTATACTCTATAAGCTTTTCTGTAGTCTTGTTTGTAAATTTGTCTACAGTCTTTCATCTGTAGTCTATATACTTCTCTATAAACTGGTTTTAAGTCTGGATCGTTAATAACTTCGACTATAAATATTAATATATTTTCTTCTATAAACTCGTCTAAAGCCAACTTCTATATAAAGTGTTTACAGTCACGTATATAACCATGGTCTTGCCTATAAACTAGTCTATTGTTTCGTCTATAAACTCGTCTATAGTGTCGTATATAGTCTTTAGGTTTCTACATATAAATCGACTTTCGAATAATCGAACAATTGACTTTTTGGCGAAAAAAGTCTAAGATGTTCCAAAAAAGTCGATAACTCGACTATCGTCTATGAAAAAAATTCGAAAAGTCGACTTTGTAAATAAAAGTCGAAAAGTCGAAAAGTGGATAAGTCGAATAAAGTCGAAAAGTCGAAAAAAAAATCAAAAAGTCGTAAAAATTCGAAACGTCGGAAAAAGTCGATAAGTCGGAAAAAGTCGGAAAATTTCGAAAACTCGAAAATAGTAGAAAAAAGTCAAAAATAGTCGAAAATTTTAAAAAAGTGGAAAAAAATCAAAAACTCTAAAATAGTCGGAAAAACTCGAAAAAAGTAAAAAAGGTCGAAAATAGTCAAAAAATTGAAAAGTCGGAAAAAGTTGAAAAGTCGAAAAAATTCGGAAAAAGTCGAAAAGTCGATTATTTATAAAATACTAAAAGTCGAAAAGTCGACTTATAATTAAATGAAAAAAGTCGACTTTTCATAAAATGCAAAAAGTCGAAAAGTCCACTTTTCGTTTCAACTTTAGAACCCTATTAGTCTTGTCTGTATCCTTATCTATGTACAATCTCGCTTATGAAGCCGTCTACAATCTCGCCCATAAACTCGTCTAAAGTTCTTTCTATAAACTTGCCTATAGTCTCTTCTATAAGCTTTCCTATAGCTTGTTATGTAAATTCGTGTATATTCACGTCTAAAGTCCCTTATACATATATCTATAAACTCGTCTAAAGATCTATTAACTGCTCGTCTGTCTATAAACTCGTCTATAGTCTCAAATTTGTTTCAAAATTTTGTTGGGTATTTTTATAAAAAACAAAATTGTTGTTTGAATTTTACTATTTTCTCTTTTCAGCTGGTAACCATTTACAAAAGCGTACCACAAGAGATTTTAATATTACATATGTTAGATTATACAGCATAGAATGTTGGAAATACACAGAGATGCACATATGTATATACATATGTACATACACCCTTACAGATACACGAAATGTTTAGAAGTTTGTCTAATGTGGTGCAACAATCTAGTTAAATATGCAATATTATCTAAATGTAGAAGTTAAATTCACAGAGAAAAAATCATACATACATAAATACAAAATCACAAGCTTTACTTTTCATGCTGTGCACAAATATGTATGAGTATACAAAAGAAAGAAAAAAATAATTAGAGGTTGAGGGTAGAAGGTAACGTTATGATTTTAATTCCTAAAAGGAAACTAATATGTAATCATTTTCATTTTAACGAGTTAAATAAAAAATTGTTTAATAACTGTGAAAACTCACACGTATTTATATCGAAAAATGATAATGAAAATTATAAAAATATAATGAAAAAGTTTTCATCTTCCACATGTCCTTTTATTATTGAAATTATAACTTTTATTTATTAGATCCTTTAGAAGCAATATCATCTGAATAGTTATATTTAAAATAAACTCAAGTTTTTTCTTTTATATCTTAAACCAGGAGAAACTCTATCATAATCCAGAAACCATAATTTCTCTAACCCAACAATTCTAAATAGCAATTTCGAGGAATATTAAATATAATATGTATGAATACATATTCGCAAAATTATATAAAAGATATAAAATTGTAACGGATGCCTGTTGTACAAGTTGCTGTGTTGTGGCAGTTGTATATAGTTGTAAAATTACTCTAGTTTCGTTATGTAGTTATGTCACTAACACACATGCATTGTTAGATACACATACATATGTATGTATGTATACCGGATATATTACAACATTTCCGTTACAAGTCAGCATGCAAACACATACACATGCTGCTGTTATTCATACATCGATATGTGATACCACATTTCGTTTCTTGTTTTTTTTTTTTTTTTTTTTTTCAACAAATAACGTACAAAATCATACAGAGTTTCCTTTAATAGTTACGAAATGAAAACGAAAATGAAAAATAAAACTACATTTTACACACACTGAGGCTAAAAACTTATTTTCAAATTCACCTGCTGTTAATAAAACAGAAAAACTATAAACATAAAAACTATAAACATACATATGGATGTATGTATGTATTTGTGAAACTAAAATGGAAAATAGTAAATAACTAACAGCGGCAGCAATAGCAACAAACAGTTGGGTTTATACCGAGTTTCCTGTTTTTTTTAGCTGTTGCTGCAGTTGGTTGCCTTTCAGTTGCTTTTGTTATTATTTTTGTTGCTACTGATGTTTGCATTGTTGCCGTTGATATTGCTTGATATGAAATTTGTACAACTGCTGCTGGGTACTGTTGCTTGTCGCTGCATAAAAATTAAAAATTCAAACACTAGCAATTTCAACCGAAAACAACTACAACATCAACGACATTGACAACAACAAACTTGTAGATGTATTAAATATGAAAATGCTAACAGTGGGTAACATATGTTTGTGGGAAATGTTTTTGTATAGATTATATTTGCTGCATTACATCTTTGGAAAGATGTCTATCAGCCGAAATAAAAGACATACCAGACATAGAAGTTTAGCTGCTTGCTTTGACTCTAACATTATTAACACCGTAAGTTGTATATGCAAGTGTCAAACCACGACAAGATAATTATACATTTTATGGCTTTAGACGAAAAATGGAGAGGATGCTGGTGAAATCCATCGGCAATTTATCTCTACTTAAAAATCAAAAGTTTAAAGTGCAAATAACAATGATTGCTTGACACTGTAAATATTTGTATTTTGATGTGTATATGTGTATGCAAAAGCCAGAATGTATTTGAATATGGAATAAAATTTTTAACAGCAGGATGTTGTCATATTTATGTGGTACAGTTTTTTCTCTCTTGATTTTCTATATACAACTACAATAGGGTAGTACACTTAACTTGATATTAATGTTATTTACTAAAAAAATTTAATTTTTATAATAATTTCGTATTTAGTCCCGCCTCGTATTGTGTTCAGTCTTAGTCTCGTCTATAGTCTTGTCTATACTCTTGTCTATAGTCTTGTCTATAGTCTTGTCTATGGTCTTGTCTATAGTCTTGTCTATAGTCTTGTCTATAGTCTTGTCTATAGTCATGTCTATTGTCTTGTCTATAGTCTTTTCTTTAGTCTCGCCTGTAGTCTCACCAAGTTTATTCTCTGTAGTCTCATTTATAAATTCGTTTATAGCCTCATCTGTAAGCTTCTCCATAGTCTCGTGTATAGTTTGATCTATAAACTCGTCTATAGTTTGGTCTAGATAAACATCTATAATCTCGTCAGTAATTTTGTCTTTAATTCTATAGTCTGGCCAATAAACTCGTGTTTAGTCTCGTCTCATCTGATCAACAGTCTTGTCTATAGTTTCATCTACTTTCTTATCTGCAGTCTTATCTTCAGTCTCATTTATAGTCACTACGAGTTTATGCTACATATGTAAGTAGACATATCTATAATTTCGTTTATAGTCTCATCTATACAAATCTCTATAGTCTCGTGTATAGTTTGATCTACATATAAACTCGTGTACAGTTTGGTCTAGAAATTCATCTATAATCTCATCAATAATTTCGTTTATAAACACTATAGTTTCGTTAAAAAAACTCGTGTTTAGTCTCCTCGTGTTCAGTCTCCTCTCTACGGTCTTGGCTATAGTCTAGTCTATTTTCTAGTCTTTAGTCTTGTTTTCAGTATCATTTAAAGTCTCGACAAGTTTATTCTCTGTAGTCTCGTCTATAAATTTGTTTATAGTCTCGTGTACAGTTTGATATATAAACTCGTCTAAAGTTTAGTCTAGAAACTCATCTATAATCTCGTCAAGAGATTCGTCTATAAATTCTCCAATTTCGTCAATAAGTCTCGACCCACAGTGTTGTCTATAGTCTCGTCTATTGTCTTGTCTATAATATTGTGTTTAGTCTCGTTTATAGTATTGAAGAGTTTATTGTCTGTAGTCTCGCCTATAAATTCGTATACAGTCTCATCCATAATCTTGTTTATAGTCTCGTGTAAAGTTTGATATATAAAGTCGTTCATAGTTTGGTCTAGGAACTCATCTATAATATCGTCAATAGTTTCGCCTATAAATTCATGTCTTGTTATAATCCTCTTCTCATCGGCTATAGTTCCGACCATAAATTTTTAATTTGGTCTACAAACTCGTCTATAATATCGTCTATAAATTCGCATAAAGTCTAGTCTATAATCTCGTTAATAAAATAAGCTATAATTTTGTCTTTAAACTTGTCAATTATCTCGTCTATATAAACTTCAATAGTTTAATCGAGAAAAACGTCTATAATATTTTCAAATGCCTCGTATATAATATCATCATATGAATTTCTCAATAGTCTCATTTCTAAATTTGTCTACAGTCGCGTCCACAAAGTCTTCAACGACCCTCCTATAGTTTCGTTTATAAAATAAATCCCAAAATATTCTAAGAGAAATAGTTGTTTCGTCCTTTAAAACGAAGCCCCTAATATACATGTTTCAAACTTTTTTTTTACAAATGTTATTTTTATGCTCATGTATGTGTAGCTTATTTAAATGAATATTCATATTTTTGTTCACACTAGGAAACATCGAAATCACAAAAAACCCAACATCACATATGAAATACTAAAAATTACTTTAAATGAAGGGAAGAACAAATTAGTTTCTCTTTTAACTATTCATTAGTAACTATTTGTGATGAAATATTATAAAAATATACTTTTTATTTTCTCATATAATTATTGTTATGTGAATTATTAGTTAGAAAAATTATAATGAAAGTAGAAAATTAAAAAGAAATTTGTCATATGAAAAGGAAATTGTCACATTATTGTTATGGATTATTTAAAATATTTGATATTTATATATGGGTCAGCAGACTATAGATATACAACACATAAGTTTTTATAATATTGCAGTAGTCAGGATAATCTAGCTATGTTCTCTTGCTGGTAATAAACGATATGGAGAAGAGGTGCTAAATGTAATAATGTTTTTTTATTTGATTTAATCTAAATATGCAGCTTCAGTTTTTTTACTACAGAATTTGGAAGAACACATGCAAAAAATTAACTTATGCATATATGTAATAATTACAATGTGCTTTAAAACTTTCTTTAAAAGTTGTTAAAAATGTAGTTTAATTATATGAGTTTGTAAACGTTTGATAAATAATTTGAAGAGAATAAAAAATTATTTATATGCATGTCAAGCATTTCAAACTTAAATACCACACCCACAAGAACAGTCTGCTGTGAGTCTGAATGACATGTGAATAAACTAGTTGTAAGAAAGAACAGTGGGTTAGAAAAAAATAAAAATTATATAATATTTATTAATTTAACTTAATACCATCTGATAATTTAGTACTATAGCAAATGAAAATATATGTAGTTACAAACCACTGTTCTTTTATAAAACTGCTTAAAACTTTTTTTCCATCCAACAGCCTTAAAAGTGTGAAAAAAATAGTAAAAAGAAAGATATTATTTTCATTACAGTTCATAAACAAAAGAAATAGTTTATCCCATAAACATACATACACACATATGTATGTATATATTTAAACATTGCCTTAACCTCCTCAGTTTTTCTAAAAAAAACAACTAAAAGAAATTATGTTATAAAAAAGGCGATACAAAAAATGTGGCAGTGCTGCGAAATATGCAACAACATTTTTTTTCTCTCCAGTCTTTCATTAAAGACCAACAAAAACCAAGAAGCAGACAACAAAAGTTTCTTGGCGCTAGTTCTTGTTGTTTTTCCATGTGATATTTTTACTTAACTAGGTTTTTTTTTAATTTTCTTCTAGTTTTGTTTGCAGTTCTTTTTTTATCATGTTGACATAACCGAGTTCCATTTTTTTTATTCTACTAGACTCATTTAAATTCATTTTGGTTTGTTGTTGCTGCAGTAGTTGCATGTAGTAGTTCAAGTCAAAGTAGTTGTACTATGCATGGTATTTGGTAGTAAGAGTTGTTGCTTACTTGGCGTTCATGTAAGTTGTGCCAGTAGTTACTAGGGTGATCGATTATTCGACATTTTCCAAAAACCGGTTTTCGAATAGTTCGAATAGTTGACATTTAAAAAAAACCGGTTGATATTTTTCAAATTCAGAAAAAACCGGTTAACCGGTTTTTCATTATAAATAAAAAAAAATATATTTTAAATTGAAAAACTTAATGTTTATGTTTTAATTTGATTAATAAAACATGGCCCGAAATGATTTTTAACAGTTTAAAAGATTATAACTTTAAATCTAGTCGTCTGATTTACATTATTTCTTTAATATAAAAAATTAGGAAAAAAGTGGGACACTTCTGTTAAACATAAGGTACTATGTAATCCTAGCTTATTTTAAAAGCCATGTTTAGGGAATTTGCATAGGCATTCCAACACTTCCATAAAATTTCAGCCGTAAATTAATTATTGTAACTGGAATATAATGTTAAGATTGATAAAATTTTATCACACAGTTATCGATTTTACAAATAATTTTTTTTAATTAATTAGGAAAATCAAAAAAGTTTAACCAAAGGAGCTGTAGAAAAATATACGCTAGTTCCTCGACTCGAATATTTTTAAAATTTAGACGGGCTGTATTATTATTTACTTAAAAATTTCATTTAAATAATCTTTGAATACAAAGCAAATAAAAGTATTCGAAACCGGTTTTTAAAAAGTGAAAAAACCGGGTTATTCGATATTCGAAAAATCAACATTAAGAAAAAACCGACACTGGTAAAGCAGAAAAAACCGGTTTTAAAACCGGTTGAAAAATCGAGTCGATCACCCTAGTAGTTACACTCGTCTACCATACAACAACATATTGTTGATTTTTCTTTCAATAGTTGTTTTTGGTTCTTTATGTTTGTTGTAATCAACACAATTTAGCAAAATGCTATAAAATCACTTCCAGTAACTGCCTCCTTCGCATTCATGGCTTTCGTTTGGGCCATCAATAAGAAGTAGCGAATGAAATATTAGACGAATTTTTGATGTCCTTCTTCCTCAAGTTTTTTCTAGTTCAGTTCTAGTTTAATTCTAGTTCAGTTCTAGTTCAGTTCTAGTTCAGTTCTAGTTCAGTTCTAGTTCTAGTTCAGTTCTAGTTCAGTTCTAGTTCAGTTCTAGTTCAGTTCTAGTTCAGTTCTAGTTCAGTTCTAGTTCAGTTCTAGTTCAGTTCTAGTTCAGTTCTAGTTCAGTTCTAGTTCAGTTCTAGTTCAGTTCTAGTTCAGTTCTAGTTCAGTTCTAGTTCAGTTCTAGTTCAGTTCTAGTTCAGTTCTAGTTCAGTTCTAGTTCAGTTCTAGTTCAGTTCTAGTTCAGTTCTAGTTCAGTTCTAGTTCAGTTCTAGTTCAGTTCTAGTTCAGTTCTAGTTCTAGTTCAGTTCTAGTTCAGTTCTAGTTCAGTTCTAGTTCAGTTCTAGTTCAGTTCTAGTTCAGTTCTAGTTCAGTTCTAGTTCAGTTCTAGTTCAGTTCTAGTTCAGTTCTAGTTCAGTTCTAGTTCAGTTCTAGTTCAGTTCTAGTTCAGTTCTAGTTCAACATATTGTTGATTTTTCTTTCAATAGTTGTTTTTGGTTCTTTATGTTTGTTGTAATCAACACAATTTAGCAAAATGCTATAAAATCACTTCCAGTAACTGCCTCCTTCGCATTCATGGCTTTCGTTTGGGCCATCAATAAGAAGTAGCGAATGAAATATTAGACGAATTTTTGATGTCCTTCTTCCTCAAGTTTTTTCTAGTTCAGTTCTAGTTTAATTCTAGTCAGTTCTAGTTCAGTTCTAGTTCAGTTCTAGTTCAGTTCTAGTTCAGTTCTAGTTCGTTCTAGTTCAGTTCTAGTTCAGTTCTAGTTCAGTTCTAGTTCAGTTCTAGTTCAGTTCTAGTTCAGTTCTAGTTCAGTTCTAGTTCAGTTCTAGTTCGTAGTTCAGTTCTAGTTCAGTTCTAGTTCAGTTCTAGTTCAGTTCTAGTTCAGTTCTAGTTCAGTTCTAGTTCAGTTCTAGTTCAGTTCTAGTTCAGTTCTAGTTCAGTTCTAGTTCAGTTCTAGTTCAGTTCTAGTTCAGTTCTAGTTCAGTTCTAGTTCAGTTCTAGTTCAGTTCTAGTTCAGTTCTAGTTCAGTTCTAGTTCAGTTCTAGTTCAGTTCTAGTTCAGTTCTAGTTCAGTTCTAGTTCAGTTCTAGTTCAGTTCTAGTTCAGTTCTAGTTCAGTTCTAGTTCAGTTCTAGTTCAGTTCTAGTTCAGTTCTAGTTCAGTTCTAGTTCAGTTCTAGTTCAGTTCTAGTCAGTTCTAGTTCAGTTCTAGTTCAGTTCTAGTTCAGTTCTAGTTCAGTTCTAGTTCAGTTCTAGTTCAGTTCTAGTTCAGTTCTAGTTTCAGTTCTAGTTCAGTTCTAGTTCAGTTCTAGTTCAGTTCTAGTTCAGTTCTAGTTCAGTTCTAGTTCAGTTCTAGTTCAGTTCTAGTTCAGTTCTAGTTCAGTTCTAGTTCAGTTCTAGTTCAGTTCTAGTTCAGTTCTAGTTCATTCTAGTTCAGTTCTAGTTCAGTTCTAGTTCAGTTCTAGTTCAGTTCTAGTTCAGTTCTAGTTCAGTTCTAGTCAGTTCTAGTTCAGTTCTAGTTCAGTTCTAGTTCAGTTTTTTCTAGTTCTAGTTCAGTTCAGTTCTAGTTCAGTTCTAGTTCAGTTCTAGTTCAGTTCTAGTTCAGTTCTAGTTCAGTTTAGTTCAGTCAGTTCTAGTTCAGTTCTAGTTCAGTTCTAGTTCAGTTCTAGTTCAGTCTAGTTCAGTTCTAGTTCAGTTCTAGTTCAGTTCTAGTTCAGTTCTAGTTCAATTCTAGTTCAGTTCTAGTTCAGTTCTAGTTCAGTTCTAGTTCAGTTCTAGTTCAGTTCTAGTTCAGTTCTAGTTCAGTTCTAGTTCAGTTCTAGTTCAGTTCTAGTTCAGTTCTAGTTCAGTTCTAGTTCAGTTCTAGTTCAGTTCTAGTTCAGTTCTAGTTCAGTTCTAGTTCAGTTCTAGTTCATTTCTAGTTCATTCTAGTTCAGTTAGATCAATGTTAGTTCAGATCATGTGTAGATTACCCGAAACTATAAGTAAGTTTGTTTACTTTAAAGTTCAGATGTTGTAGTGACAGTACAGTTAAGAGTCGTTGCTTGATATTACTCTACTATAGCTTAAGTTGTTTGCCGTTGTCGATATGAGTGCATTCTGATATTATACAAACATACACAAACACCAACAAGCCAGTGTATGTGTTTTTATATCATATCCTTAATGTTTATTTAATTTTTTCATAAAATTCTGCTGCTAAAAGCGTTAAGGCAGGAAATTACAAAATTAATTTTTAATAAACTTGATGAAGTTGACACAAAATTTCTACATCAAGATGATAATTGTTGTAAACAAAAAATGAGAAAATTGTAATGAAATGTTAAAAAATTTAAAAATAAATATTGAGATAAAAACTAAATGGGTTAATGAAGGATAAAGTGTTATTATATTTTTGTAAAATATTCTTTTTGAAGAGACAACAATGATTCTGTTATAAAGAAACAACAAACTAATTATTTTAAAAAGGGAAATTGAAAATAATTAATTAAGTGAAGGAATTGTACTTAAGTTTGGAAATTTTATATTATTTTACAAACTTACATAAGTATAATTTCATCACTTAGGTAGAACTGTACAAACCTGGCCTAAACAATAAGTACAAATATTAAAACTAATTTCATAAAGTTGTATTGAACTACATGTCGTATGGTAAATATTTAATTTTAACTTTTTAAACAAAAAACAAACCCATACAGCCTGCATATATTTAATATTGCATTTAATGTTTTTCCGTTAGAACATTTATTATAAAAAATAAAGTGAAAAAATAATTACATAAAAATTCTCATTACAAACATTTTAACTGATTATAATTAAAATCGTTATTTGTTTTATAATATTATAATTTGTTTTCACAACAAATAAAATACTCCCTAACTGCTAACAATAAAAAATTCTATATATTTAATAATACTATCAACAATTTAAATTGCAAAGCAAGTACCTAATTAAAATTAAATACTACTCATACTTTTTAATTGACAATACACTTTGATAAAAAATAAAATTGCAATAAAATGGGAATGCGGGAAAGTATTTTTTTTATAAAATTCTATAAATATGTATGTATTTGTAAATAAAAATAGGACAAATTAATACATAAAAGCAATGTATTAAAGTTAAATGTTTTTTTTATTAAAATTTATTTTATCCTTTTAATATTTAAGGCACCGTCATGTTCTTTTTTAGTTCCATTTCTAGTTCTGTTCTAGTTCTGTTCTAGTTCTGTTCTAGTTCTGTTCTAGTTCTGTTCTAGTTCTGTTCTAGTTCTGTTCTAGTTCTGTTCTAGTTCTGTCCTAGTTCTGTTCTAGTTCTGTTCTAGTTCTGTTCTAGTTCTGTTCTAGTTCTGTTCTAGTTCTGTTCTAGTTCTGTTCTAGTTCTGTCCTAGTTCTGTTCTAGTTCTGTTCTAGTTCTGTTCTAGTTCTGTTCTAGTTCTGTTCTAGTTCTGTTCTAGTTCTGTTCTAGTTCTGTTCTAGTTCTGTTCTAGTTCTGTTCTAGTTCTGTTCTAGTTCTGTTCTAGTTCTGTTCTAGTTCTGTTCTAGTTCTGTTCTAGTTCTGTTCTAATTCTGTTCTAAAGATTGTGTGTGAATATGACAAACTGTTTAAATTTATTCAGCAGTATTAGAAAATGAGATTAAAATCCATATATATTTCTTTAACAAAGTCTTAATGTAAATTTGCAGTGGTTTAAACGAATCAGTGTAAAATAAAATATATTCTGTTGATGAAGATACTGAATCCAATTTGAACTTTAACTAAATCTGATTTTGTATTCTTATTTATTTTTTTGCATTTTCTATGTACCTGCTGCCAATATCTACACACACTATTTGTTTTTTTTTTTTTTTAGATATTTTGCCATCAACAACAATGTACAATATTTATTACAAAAAATTCAAGTGAATAGTAGAAAAAGCACCAAATGCAAAAAAAAAAACCAAAACAACAATGTTGAAGAAAAAATAGTTAAAAAAGTAAAAATCACACAAATCGTGGATAATTTTTGAAAGAGCAACCAATGACCCAATTCCTTACTGACAGTTTTGTTGGCTACCAATATCAATAAAAACACATACATACACACTCATTCTCCCTAAAAGAATTTTTGTAGTTTTGCCAGAAATTACAAAAATAAAATAGAAAATAAATGGGAGCGAAAAAAGTCTAGTTTTAGGATGCCAGTATGACTTCAGCATCGAATAAAAACAAAATTTTATTGAAAATTTCTTTATCCATTTTTTTAGTCGGGGCGTTTTGGAACTATTTGGCAATAAGCCACCTGCAATTTTCTATTAATACTCATATGTAGTTGAACGTTTGCACATGTATTCTTGTTTTTTGAGGACTTAACAATTTGACTATTTTATTTAAATGGAATTTAATTTATTGTAGATAATTTAAAAATATTTTTATTTGGCATGACACACATTTTATGAAAATTGCCTGCAATTTGTTTATTTTTATTGCAGGCATTTTCAACTTCTTTATCTATTAAACTCTAGAGATTTAAATAAAATTAATTCACTAAATTAAATGGCACTTAAAAAAGCATATATTAATTTAATTAATAACGAAATTAACAAGTACTTAAATTGCATTTATAAAAATACATGCACACGCCCAACCATACTCATGTGCATGCATATGTATTACGTATAACTGATTGTAAATGTGTGACTTTTTATTTATTAATATGAGTGAATAATTTAAACTTACATGACAATCCAATGGTGGGTGTGTATGTTTTCATACTAAAATTAATTAAAAAAAATCAAGTCAACATGAAATCATTTTAATTTGCTTTATTTTAAACAAATTTGTTACATATTAAGATAATTAATGAATATTGGTTGTTATTAGTTATTATAGAAAAAAGTAAATTGTTGTGTATACATACAAGTTCTGTTATAAAACTAACTAGAACAGAAAATCTTCATAAATTAGTATGAATTCTATTCCTATATTTATAATTTTTTTCTCTTCAATCTATATAATTATAAAAAATGTAATAATAGTTTTATCAAGAC
Source organism: Lucilia sericata (assembly GCF_015586225.1). Taxonomy (NCBI): domain Eukaryota; kingdom Metazoa; phylum Arthropoda; class Insecta; order Diptera; family Calliphoridae; genus Lucilia; species Lucilia sericata. Next base: position 297,330 of record NW_023994410.1, on the reverse strand, counting down.
AATTTTCCTTTCATTTTTCAAACATCTAATATGATGTCATAAACATAAAATTGTTGCTAAATATTTATCTAAATATTTAACAGTAATCAAAGTTCATTGAAGAATACAATAAAATATAATAAATAAACATAAATATAAGACAATAGAAAACAGAAAAAAGGAAGTTAGTTACAGCACACATAAGGAACTTTACTAACAACAATCAAAACTAACAAGCAAAAGTAATGAATAACAACAAAATACTGATAAATAAATACGTACACAGAAACACAGACAAATTCCTAAACTTGCATACTAACATTAAGGAAATAAATATAAAAATACCAGTATATTGTATAGCATTACCCCAACCATGTTTACGAATATTGAAGGAGAGTGAGACCTAGACGTTTTGAGAGGAAAGTGCAGAAGTACTAACAAATATCATACATACATAAACTTAATCTAGTTAAAAGTTATTTGTTTGTTTGTTTACAAAATATCTGTGTAGATTTATTTATATGTATGTAGGTAAGAATATGTTTTTTTTATATACGACAATCTTCCATAAATCTTTTTTCATATTTATATACCCTACAACCTGCTCCGAAGTTTCTACTCAATGAAATTTTATAAAACTTACAGTAAATTGTTCAATAAATTCACTCTTATATAATGCTTACAGTACTTAGTAGTGATAAAGATAGTGAGAAAAAAGGAAATTGGTTTTTTATATCACTTCTGGAAACATTTCACTGTAGTTCTTTAGCTTACTTTGTGTGGCAGCATATTCTGTGTATGATTTAGGTACATAGGCCCGATAGTACCATACTTACTTTACTATGTTATGTGCTTTACTAGAACTGAACTAGAACTGAACTAGAACTGAACTAGAACTGAACTAGAACTGAACTAGAACTGAACTAGAACTGAACTAGAACTGAACTAGAACTGAACTAGAACTGAACTAGAACTGAACTAGAACTGAACTAGAACTGAACTAGAACTGAACTAGAACTGAACTAGAACTGAACTAGAACTGAACTAGAACTGAACTAGAACTGAACTAGAACTGAACTAGAACTGAACTAGAACTGAACTAGAACTGAACTAAAACTGAACTAGAACTGAACTAGAACTGAACTAGAACTGAACTAGAACTGAACTAGAACTGAACTAGAACTGAACTAGAACTGAACTAGAACTGAACTAGAACTGAACTAGAACTGAACTAGAACTGAACTAGAACTGAACTAGAACTGAACTAGAACTGAACTAGAACTGAACTAGAACTGAACTAGAACTGAACTAGAACTGAACTAGAACTGAACTAAACTGAACTAGAACTGAACTAGAACTGAACTAGAACTGACTAGAACTGAACTAGAACTGAACTAAACTGAACTAGAACTGAACTAGAACTGAACTAGAACTGAACTAGAACTGAACTAGAACTGAACTAGAACTGAACTAGAACTGAACTAGAACTGAACTAGAACTGAACTAAACTGAACTAGAACTGAACTAGAACTGAACTAATGAACTAGAACTGAACTAGAACTGAACTAGAACTGAACTAGAACTGAACTAGAACTGAACTAGAACTGAACTAGAACTGAACTAGAACTGAACTAGAACTGAACTAGAACTGAACTAGAACTGAACTAGAACTGAACTAGAACTGAACTAGAACTGAACTAGAACTGAACTAGAACTGAACTAGAACTGAACTAGAACTGAACTAGAACTGAACTAGAACTGAACTAGAACTGAACTAGAACTGAACTAGAACTGAACTAGAACTGAACTGAACTAGAACTGAACTAGAACTGAACTAGAACTGAACTAGAACTGAACTAGAAACTGAACTAGAACTGAACTAGAACTGAACTAGAACTGAACTAGAACTGAACTAGAACTGAACTAGAACTGAACTAGAACTGAACTAGAACTGAACTAGAACTGAATTAGAACTGAACTAGAACTGAACTAGAACTGAACTAGAACTGAACTAGAACTGAACTAGAACTGAACCTGAAACAACTATTTTGGTTTTACGAATTACAGGGCGTATTCCTATATATTTCTTGTTTATTTATTTATTTTATGTCTATAGTTATGGCATTTTTCTTTACGCTTGAATTGTCTGCCTTTGTAGGTTATATGTTTTTATACTACATTAAACATATAAAATGTACGAATAGTGTGTATGTCTCACTATTTTTTTACAAAAAAAAAAAAAAAATCAAATACACACAATCTTGCAGATACACCTGCGTGTGTTCATGCAGGTGTAGTAATTTCTTCTTACAGATTTTTTGGTTCAAATAAAAAACTTGTCAAAAGTTATTATACTGTTATGTTAGTCGTATATGTATTTTATGGAGGTACGAAAGTTTGATTTTTATTTTATACTTTTATCACGTTAAGTTTTCTTTAGGTAAAAAGCAATAGTTGCTTACACTGATAGCTTAAAATGTCATATATTCGTATATGACTTCCTAGAAGTTATTTAGAAGCTATCGTGTTTTTGTTATAAATACTTCTTAGTTTTTATTCATTGTATATGATTTTCAGTTCGTTTATTATCAACATTTAAACTATTTTACTTGTATTTTTTATTTTAAATATTTTATACATATGACATTTATTGTCAGTTTTTCTAGTTGATTGTTTCTTATTCTATTGTTGTTTGTTTGCTGTAACTAGCAAGGAGTTTCATCTGTCATAAGCCTATTGATTATATGTTTTTTTTTTCTAAAAAAGTCTTGTTTTCTGATATGACATTAAACTGTTGGTAATACTTTGCAAAGTTAAAAGAAAACAAATCTTTGATAAATATTTCAATAAGACAAATATAAAGAATTTATAAGAAATACATATCATTTTATGATAAGTTTTAGTACAAAAAGGAAAATAGTTTGATTTTGATTTAAATAAATAAAAACTAATTTGTAAACTAGAAAAAAGGGGAAGAAACTTTTAAAACTAAAAGGCAAAGAATAAATAAGAAATGAAACTGTTGTCAAAAGTACCTATGTCTACTGTCATCCGGTACCTAACTCTAAGAATGTATTAGTAGAATTCTCAAGTCAACATAGTTGCAAAAAATCGTATTGAAAAATATTGAAAAAAAATATTACATTTCAATTTATACTTTGAAAGGTTTCTTAAGATATTTTCCACATATTTTATCTACAAACATTTTATAAACACGTCTATTTGTTTTTTAATCTATAATATTGAAAAAATAAATTATTTATTTGAAATATCTTTTTCGTTTACCATACGAAAATTTACAACATTGTTTTTTTTTAGTTTTAATTTCAACCAACAAAAATTCAATGTCAAAAAATTAAAAATATTTTTTTTTCGTTTGTAAAAAATATATTATTTTCGGGCTATTAAATGTGTTTAAATTGTGCAAAAAAATTATAAAATATAATGTTAAGTGATAAAAAATATTTCAAAGTGCTATTATCCTCAAATTTTCGCGAAAAAGTTTTGAAGTTTGGAGAGAGAATAAAATTTTTACATATGTGTTGGATTTACACAGCACTCGTCTGTGAGAAGAGCGTAATGTTATTGTTGTAAAAAAATGACAGCGTTTCACTTCTTGTTTATTCTTTGCTAAAAGGTTTTATTGAGTTTAAAAGATATGTTATTATTTTTTGCTTTCTTATGCTGAGATTTCTTTAAGAAAATTAATTTTCTGTAAAAGAATTGTCATATTATTATAAATCAATTAATAAACAAACATTAATTTTGATTTGATCTTATGACTAATCAAGTGGATACACAGATAAATTAATAAATTTATTAAGAAAAATATTCGAAATGCAAAAGAATGTGGTTGGTAATCAATTGTTAAGTGAAATGACCGGTTGAAGAGATTTCATATTCCAATATTAATAGCTTTTATCTTATTAATGACTTTTTTCGAGAAATTTGTATTAGGACATTGTGTTCATGGCAATGTTTAAATATGATTGTTTTTAATTTAAAACGCTTATGATTCACCAGCTTTTTAGTCTATTTTTCTTATACGGTTCTTTAAAACTAATCCAAAATGACAACCTACATTCAACAAAAGATAATTGTTTTTTTTTTTACTCCCTTAATATATTCTTGTTTAGATAACAAACATAATTTGGGTTGTCAGTTTAAAGTGTATTTTGTAGTGAGCACTCTTTTATTGTAGAACGTATACAACTTTATGCCATTTAGCATTATTTTTGGGAAAAAGTGAAAAAACGGCATTATTTACACATGAGATATGTCTAAAACACTTATGTAAGTGTACAATAGACCTGCTCGGAAAAAAATGATTTGTTTAAAATGTGTCAAGTATCAAAAATGGTGTAAAATCAAAGGCATGCTGAAATTTCTTTTCGTGAAACAATTTGATATATTAATAAAATTTGTGAACTTTTTTTAAAGCAATGCTATATTTTAAGAGCAGGACTAGTGTGAGTTTATATGTATTTGTATTCATATACCTAAATATTTCAAATATACGAGAACAAACATAATATATAAATTCTTTATCTATAGGGGAAAGGAACAACAACATAACAGTGAAATGTCACTCCTAATAAGAATGCAATATTTGGAACTCATACTTGTACATTAAGTGAATAAGTATGAAAAGAAATAATCTTACCCAGTAAAAACTTACATTACAAAGTAAGGGGTTAAAATGCTAAAATTTACTTACACAATAGCAATTTAAGTCATTGTTTAACACGATGATTATGTTGGTGCCAAGTACTTAGCACGCAAAGCTTACAAATAGGGAGTTAAATAAGTACTTACCACGATTGCTTACTAATAAGGATTTAAGTAAGTAGTTTTATTCTGTATGTCCACTGCATCTATTAATAGTTTTTACACAAAATTTTATCATTCCGTTTGTTTGTTTTAAAAATAAAATTCGCAAACAAAATGTCAAGGCTAAAAAGGAAGTCTTTACATATTAAGTTATTTGTAAGCCATTACTAAACTCCTTGTTCGTAATGCAGGCGCTATGTAGTAGTCATTAAAAAGTAAGTTGTTTGGGCAAGTACAAGTCGTTGCCAAACATTTGCTGGGTAGTTGTTTGTTATAAAAATAAATTTGTTTGGTAGAGGTCGTATTTAAGAGGCACCCTATCGGAGTATGAACTAATTTTAAAGTACACAGATTATAATGTTGCTCGAAATAACAAATGGGGGAAATGCTCCTCACGGTTTTGTTGGAACATGCCACTTTTTTTCATTAGCGTCAGCAAGAGTTATTAGTTAATTTAAGCAGCCCTCTCTTTAGAGCACTAAAGGTTATTTTCATTAAATTAAAAGTAAAATGTATTTAAGGAAAAAATATTGTAATTTTTTAACAAGATTTAAGTTGAAAAATTGTTTTTGAATATTAATCGAAATACTTATAAAATAACAGGTTTTTAAACTTCCCAGCTAAAAACGATCAGATATGATTATATATGGATCATATATGGACCATATATATTCATATAAGTTCATATCCGAAAAAAAGTGATATATGATCATTTCATATATGGACACATATATGAAATATATGTATGGAAATATATGTATATGGAAATATATGAAAATATATGGAGATTATGCAAAATTCCGCCAATTTTCGGATATGAACATATATGCTTCATATATGAATCCATATATGATCCATACATAATTTTTTTTAGCTTGGTTCACAAAAGAATGGGAAAATCAAGCAGGAAAGTATAGTCGGTTATGCCCGACGATATGATACCCTCCACCAGTTATGAGTATATTTTAAATGTTGTTTGATACAATACGACGATTTCATTGTTTATCTTTTATATCGGATTTTAGTTAAATTTGTATATATATTGTGTATATATGATATTTACTGACCTTCAAGTTATTTTCTGATGTTGTTTGATACAATACGACGATTTCATTGTTTATCTTTTATATCGGATTTTAGTTAAATTTGTATATATATTGTGTATATATGATATTTACTGACCTTCAAGTTATTTTCTGAAGGGGGGCTAGGGTTAAATGAATTCCGATCATAACGAAAATTGGCAGTATAATTTAGACTTATATAAAACTAAGCTTTGCCGATATTTTGGAAAGATACATGAACATTTAACATATTTATGAACTCAAAAGCAAAGTAGTGGACCGATTTTAACCATGGATTTAGTCCTTAAGTCAATCAGAGAGCAAGTGCTAAATTTCATTATATTATCTTGTAGCATGCGCAAGGTTTACATGGACACACAGACGGACGGACGGACATAGCTAAATCGACTTGAAAATTGGGACCTTTATCGTGCACACAAGGTTTACATAAGCACACAGATGGACCGAAGGACATCGACTCAGAAAGTGATTCTCAGACTATTGGTATACTTTAGGGTGGGTGTAGAACCAATATTTTTGGGTGTTACAAACATCATCACAAACGCATAATACCCTCTTCACTATAGTGTTGTAGGGTATAAAAATGCGATCTGTACATGGATAAAAAAGTTTACATGGACGGTCATCGACGCAAGAAGAAATTCTAAATTAATCGGTATACTTTGGGTGTAGGACCATTATTTTAGTGCACTACAAACATCAACATAGTGCACTACATCCCTATCGGAAGACATTGATTTCAAAAGTTTGAAATTCCTCCTATGCCATCTTTCGCTTTTCCAGAAATTTGTAGATGGAATCTTGTTTATCCATATTAAGACTTCTTGTTGGATAATTTGTTTAAAGATTTATTCTATATTTATATATTTTTTTATACCAAATTTCCATTTTACCCATATTTGAAAGAAATGACATTTCTCTAGCTTTAGGGATATAGTAAAATTTACTAAAGATTGTTTGTTAACATAAATTTGGCAACGACATGAATCGAACAGATACAATATAAGATTAGCAAAGTATACAGACTGTCAAAGAATGTATTCATATCTAAAACAGTTACTTTAGTTTTCTATACTAATTATTTCTATAAAATGTTGTTTAACTTATAGTAAATAATTTTAAGAAAAAATTAGAACTTTTTATAAAGATTGAATTCCTTATTAGCACTGTATGAACTAATATAACCCAACCATATATGAGCATCTAATACGTATAAGTATTTTTAAGAGCCTGTTCTTGTTAAGACACTTTATACCCAAAACATCTCATACTGGTTGTATTTCATCATACTTTCTCAATGTGCTGCTGTCATGGTAAGCTTTTCTACTTTACGCTTCCTCCTCCTCCTTTTCTATTTTGTTTGTTGTTGCTTTTTTTTTATACGTTTTATTATTTTTTGATTTTCTCATATAAATAAATGTCTGTCTAACTAAGCA